>NC_138045.1:23546488-23808459 GCF_964106645.2 Podarcis pityusensis
AAAGTCCATAAAGTTTAGTACATTACTAATTGTTCCTGATTCTTAGAAAAAAGTTCAGTATAGATTGTCCTAACAACTAGTGTTTCACACACAAAAAACCCAAGAGTTCTTCATCAAAATGTTGCAAATCTAGAAACCCTCTGTTACAAAAAGGTTAATTTCCACAATGATTATGAGAAAGAAAGAGAGAAAGTGGTTGGGGAGGGAAATGAAGACGAGTCAAGGATGTAGTTCTACTGTTCCTGCAAAGAGTAGAAAAAGACAAAATGAAAAATCTGTGTTAAGAAGGAAAGAGAACTTTCAGGAAATAATTAAAACAAAATAACTTGTGGCTGGATCAAACCAAAGGGGCTAATTTGGATTAGAAGTAGCTAAACTGTGATGTTGAACTACAATTCCCATCAGCCTCGAGCGAGCATAGCCAGTGGTCAGGGATGATGAGAGCTGTAGTCTAGCAGCAACTAGAAGGCTACAGGGTCACCATTCCCTGATCTGAGAAGCAACATTACCTGCTGCATGCAAGAGATTAAAGAGGCATTCCCACAAGATAGAGGGGTGGCGGGGGTGGGGGAATGCCTCTTCTTAGATCAGGTTCCCAACCAATGGTCCAGGGATGGTGGGTGTTGTAGTCCAGCAGCATCTGGAAAGCCACAGGTTCTCTCCACTCTACCCCAGTTTACCATAGTGGCCTGACAGATGCCTCTAATTCCCCTACTCCAACTGTGTGCTCCCAGCAACTGGTGTTCAGAGGCAAAGCCCTCATGTTGAGAAGCATTGTTCCCTGAGCACCATTTGCATGAGTGGGCTAGCTAACAGTGGAGCAAGGCTGTGGCTTCTGTGCCTTACAATCACAGGCAGCTTTTGGATCTCGGAAGAGGTGTCTACTAATGGAAAAGGAGTTGGGGGACCCTCCATAAAAGAGTGAAAGGTGGCCCATCTAGCTCAATATAGTCTACCCTAACCAGCAGCAACTCTCCAGGGGTTACACAGGCAGGGAGTCTCTCTCTACTCTATCTAGAAATGCCGAGGATTGAACTTGGAATATTCTGCATGCAAGAAAGATGCTATAAACACTGAGTGGTGTCCTCCTCATTAAAAGGGGTAGCCTTTTACTAAATCAGATTATTGGTTCCATCTAGTTCAGTACTGTCTGCCCTGACTGGCAGCAGCTCTCCCGGCAGGAGACATTTGCAGCCCTACCTGGAGATGCCAACGGGGATCAAACATGGGGCCTTCTGCATGCAAAGCAGATGTTGTACCACTGAGCTATGGCCCCTCTCTCTAGGGGCCACAAAGAGGTGGAGAATGGGCAAAAATCATCCCCTACGCTTTTGTTAGCAGAGACCACCATTGGCTTCTCCACAGAAATGTAAGGAGCTGGTAATTATCAGTATTTCATGCTATCTCACACCACCTTAAAAGGCAAAGAGTAAGAGCAAAGCATTGACTCCAATTTTAATTCAGAAAATGTGAGCGCAAATGAACCTGAGCTCTCATAAATCTGAGAAATGCAGAATCTGCTGCTTGCCAGTATGCAGCTCATTACTTGGAAATGTACGTTACACTGTTACAGTTTTGACTTTGCTTTCACCAGATCCGGAAGAGGCTAAACTAAGTTTGGGAATCATAACCTAAGAACAATGGCCCATCTAGTCCAGCCTCCTGTTCTCACAGTGGCCACCTGGATGCCCGTGGGAAACCAGAAAACAGGGTTTCAACACAAGAGCACTCGCCCCTCTGTGGTTTTCAGCAACTGGTATTTGAAAGCACTGCTGCCTCCAACTGTGGAGGCAGAGCATAGTCATCATGGCTAGTAGCCATTGATAACCCTCTCTTCCATGAACTTGTCCAATATTATTTTAAAACCATCCAGCTTAGTGGTCATCACTTCCTCCTGTGGGAGCTAGTCCCATAGTTAAACTATGCACTGCGTGAATAAGTCATTTTCTTTTATATGCCTTGAATCTGACAACATTCCAACATTCAGCTGCACTGTTTGTCCATGAGTCCTAATGTTATGAGAGAGGAGAAAAACTTAAGTTTTAAGTTTAAATTAAGTTAAACTAAGTTTGGAATACAGTCGCCCGGTGTGACTTCAGAATCCCTTCCAAGCAACCAAGGTAGAAAATGTTGCAAAAACTTTGACTTGGTTCTCTTTTTTTAGGAGGGTGGGAGTGGCCACAAGCAACATAATAAGATACAGTGGTACCTCGGGTTACATACGCTTCAGGTTACATATGCTTCAGGTTACAGACTCTGCTAACCCAGAAATAGTACCTCGGGTTAATAACTTTGCTTCAGGATGAGAACAGAAATCGTGCGGTGGCAGCGCGGCAGCCCCCATTAGCTAAAATGGTACCTCAGGTTAAGAACAGTTTTAGGTTAAGAACAGACCTCCAGAATGAATTAAGTTCTTAACCCGAGGTACCACTGTACACAGGGCTAGGTGCTTCTGTTTAATTGTTTTCAAGGCTGAACTGAACAAGGAACAGTTGTCAGTAAGGGGGATGCAGATACGGCAGAGAAGCGAGACCCACCTGGCTGTGAGTCTGAGCTTGTCCTAATGTCTGGCTATAATAAGCAGCCTGCTGTCTGTAATACTGTGCCCAGGCCATTGTGTAGTCGGGCTGGGAGCTGGCTTGAGACACAGCAGTGACAGCATGACCTGGAGGGGAAAAAGAACAACGCACTCAGAGAAAGCCAATTGTCAGAGGTATCAAGTAAGAAAATTTCCAAATGCAGTCAACAAACCCAGATCTCCCCTGCCCCCTTTCCAAATACAGGACCCCAGGGCAGACCGTGCTTAATTGTGATTAGTTGCCCGCAACCCCTGGTTAAGATCCCAAACATTCACACTGAGAATGTCCACTGTCTGAAACCCTGGAGAGCATCTGACTCATTCTAAGGCAGCTTTCTACATTCCTTTTTAAATCATTCTCACAAGGAATAGAAATCTTTATTTTTAGGGAAAGGGCCATAGCTCAGTGGCAGAGTGCATGCTTTGCATGCAGAAGGTCCCAGGTTCATATTCCAATGACTCAGGCACCAAATACCTGTATAATAATAATAATAATAATAATTTTTATTTATATACCGCCCTCCCCAGCCGAAGCCGGGCTCAGGGCGGCTAACAACAATAAAATAGTGCAACATTCTAAAAACATTTCATTATAAAAATTAATTAAAATCCAATTGATGGCAACCATTAAGCTTAAGTTCTGTAAAGATTGCCAAAGGAGGGAGTCAGGCTGCGCCCTGACCAAAGGCCTGGTGGAACAGCTCTGTCTTGCAGGCCCTGCAAGAAAGATGTCAAATCCCGCAGGGCCCTAGTCTCTTGTGACAGAGCGTTCCACTAGATTGGAACCGCAGCCGAGAAAGCCCTGGCTCTAGTTGAGGCCAGCCAAACCTCTGTGGCCTGGGACCTTCAGGATGTTTTTATTTGAAGACCGTAAGTTCCTCTGTGGGACATACCAGGAGAGGCAGTCCCGTAGGTGCGAGGGTCCTAGGCCGTATAGGGCTTTAAAGGTTAAAACCAGCACCTTAAACCTGATCCTGTACTCCACCGGGAGCCAGTGCAGCTGGTATAGCACCGGGTGAATGTGATCTCGCAGCGAAGACCCCGTAAGGAGTCTCGCCGCGGCATTCTGCACCCGCTGGAGTTTCTGGGTCAGTCTCAAGGGCAGCCCCACGTAGAGCGAGATACAATAATCCAGTCTGGAGGTGACCGTTGCGTGGATCACAGTGGCTAGGTAAGGACGAGAGAAGTAAGGAGCCAACTGCTTAGCTTGGCGGAGATGAAAAAATGCCGCCTTTGTTATAGCTGTAATCTGTGCCTCCATGAAGAGGGAAATATCGAAGATTACACCCAAACTCTTAACGGACGGTGCTGGCACTAATTGCACCCCCGCAAGAGATGGGAGTTGCCCCCTCAATCCCATATCGTCCCGTCCCAGCCAGAGGACCTCTGTCTTCAAAGGATTTAACTTCAACCGGCTCCCACGTAACCATCCAGCCACAGCTTCCAAACATCTGATCAGCGTGTCTGGGGCTGAGTCCGGATGGCCATCCATCAACAGATAGAGTTGGGTGTCATCAGCATACTGATGGCAGCCCAGAACAAAACTCCGGACAAGCTGGGTGAGGGGGCGCATAAAGATGTTAAAAAGCATTGGGGAGAATATCGCACCCTGAGGCACTCCACACACCAAGGAGTGGCGCGATGACAATTCCCCCCAAGCGACACCCTGTCCCCGACCAGAGAGAAACGAGCACAGCCATTGAAGGACTGTGCCCTGGATCCCCACGTCGGCAAGGAGTTTGTGATCGACCATGTCGAAGGCTGCTGACAGGTCTAGAAGAAGAAGAAGAAAGATTGCCTCCTTTCCTACAGACCCTCTTGTCTCTTAAGATCCGCCGGGGGGGGGGGCTCTTAGTTGATCCACCACCCTCAGAAGTTTGGGAGGTGGGAGAAGTGGGCTAGGAGAGGGAATTATCTGTGGCAGTCTCTAAGCTGTGGAACTCCTTCCCCACAGAGGTGAATATTAAAGATGTGCCTCTTTATTCTGGCTTTTGACAACTTAAGGTGTACTGTATTTTTTGCTCTATAAGACTCACTTTTTCCCTCCTAAAAAGTAAGGGGAAATGTGTGTGCGACTTATGGAGCGAATGCAGGCTGCACAGCTATCCCAGAAGCCAGGACAGCAAGAGGGATTGCTGCTTTCGCTGCGCAGCGATCCCTCTTGCTGTTCTGGCTTCTGAGATTCAGAATATTTTTTTTCTTGTTGTCCTCCTCCAAAAACTAGGTGCGTCTTGTGGTCTGGTGCGTCTTATAGAGCGAAAAATACGGTATATTTTGGGGAGCCACATTATTCCTTTGATGGTAAGTTGTTTTAAAATGTTCTTAATATTGCTTTTATATTGCTGTAACCTGCCCTGGGACTAGTGCTATGCAATAAATCGCCATACCATTGTACTGAAATAACATTGTGATAAGTGTTTCAACAAGGCAATATACCAATGAACAAAAGGTGGAGACTTAACAGCTTCCCAGGGTGTAGCTCAGCTGTACAATACTCCAGCTTTGCTTGCTCTCTCCCTCCTCCCTGAAAATAAATGAAGATAAGCCCTCACACAAACCAGCAAACTCTTTCAGCTTCACCTGTATATTTCCACTTAGAGCTCAGTTAATTATGCAGAGCCTGCTAACAATCCAGGAGGAACGTCCCATAGCTAGACAAAAATCCAGCGGGGGGGGGGGGGAGTAAACAAAGAATGTAAACAAAGAACTGGAAAGCTCTTCTTTCTTCCCTCACACTCACTCCCACAGGTGAAAAAAAAAGAGGGGGAAGAGTTTTTATTTTTATTTTCTGTAGTGTTTATGTTGTTGGTTTCTCCTAAATTGCTCTCCTTCATATTAAAAAGGAAGGGCTAGTTAGTTAGTTAGTTAGTTAGTAAGTAAGTAAGTAAGTAAGTTAAAGGAGACTTATCTTTTTGCTTGCTTGCCCTCCCTCCCTTTGATAAAAAGGGAGAGATTGGCGGAATGAGGGCTTTTAGGGGGCCCTGGGGGGGACGGAAGGGAGAAGATTTAGCAGGCTACTTTATGCTGAAATAGGAGGTTGGATAATGTGTGAGAATGATGGGGAGGGTGCAAGCAAATGTGTGTCTACTCACAAGCAAGCCCTACTGAATTCAATGGGGCTTACTCCCAGGAAAGTAGAAGTAAGTTTAGTTGAACTCAGTGCATAGATTGTACTTAGATCTCTGAGTGGGGAAGCAGATGCAGCTTGACTAGTAAATCACTTGAACTATTCTTAAATTAGTTGAAAATATATTAAATATAATATATGGAAGTTTATTTACTATTTTTATTAAATCTACTACTTCCTTACATTTTAAGGCCCTCCACTGCCACAGGGAGCCTCGTTAAAGCCCTCGGCTGCTGCAGGAAAGTGCAGCACACCCTCCGCCACCATGGGGAAGTATGGCAGGACCCTCTGACACCACAGGGATGCCCAGCGAGGCCCCCCACCACCATAGATAGATAGATAGATAGATAGATAGATAGATAGATATAGATATAGATATAGATGTATATAGATATAGTGATATTTAGCTGGTGATATATTGTGATGTTGAAAACCTGATACCGCCCAGCCCTACCTGGGAACTTAAGGTAAAGGTGGGCAAAATAATAATAATAATAATATCACACCACCAATCCTTGAAGGAGCCCATGTTGCCACAGATGGTTCTCCCCCTTCAATCCCCACAACAACCCTGTGAGGGAGGCCCAGTTGAGAGGCAGTGACTGGCTCAAGGTCACCCAGTGAGAGACTTCCAGACTGCTACTTCGGACCCGTAGGGGAAGCTCTAAGGCTACGCGCTCCCCTGAAAAAGCCCCACAGAAGAGTGGGGTCTTGAGGGGACCAGCTGAAACGGGGGTAACTCGCCACAGCTTCTCTTTCTTCTTGCCACTGCGTCAGCAGCGAGGGGGTGGGCAGCAAGTGGCTTGAGTCCATTCACGGTGATATCGCAGTCCAGTAGCTGAAGCCACAAGTCGCCACCAAAAGCAGCAGACTTTCCAAACAAGGTAATTAATGCCAAAACGTTTTAGAATCTTATTTAATAAATTTGGACTTTTAAAGTAATTTGGTGAAGATGGAAACCAAACAGGAAGTCAACTTCCATTTTCTGACTGACAGGCTCTATAAGCAGGGATTTGTGAATGGGAGACGAGAGCCTTTCTACAGCCTTTTGAGCATCTTTTACACCATTAAGCTGCACTTTGGCAAGTAGTTAAAGATTCCTCTTCTCTTGGAATCAACTAAATTGGATGAACTATTGTCCTTTTGAATTTGGATTGAAGATTTTTGTGAATGGAAGGCTGGGTGAGCAAGTAATTAGCAGACAGGTTTGGAGATGGATTAAAACACAGACCTGGACAAACAATCTTGGAATTAAGCTAAAAGGACCCTGGAACATTGCATGAACAACCTAAGCTTGGCAGGAGAACACTCTGTTGATCTTGGGGAGAAACTGTTGGAATTCATAGTCTACGTGCAGCTTGGCAAATGAGCAATTAGTGTCTCTGCTACATGCTGGGGAGGAGGAGCACGGATAAGAGCCTAGAGATAAGAGGACACAGTAACAGCTTGGTGATTGGCTGAGGTCTCTCATATAGGCAGCATGACCACAATAATCAAGTTACTAGTCGTCAGTCTTTGTTCCTGATCGTCGTCCTGACTGGACAATCTTGAGAGTTGCCTAAGAAATGCTGCAATACTCTCTGCTAAGCTGTGCAGCAGGTGAAAGCACTTCAAAGGTCAACAGGCTTCAAAGTTTTAACAGAAACACCAGAGAGGCAGAGTACCTGGAAGAGCAGGGGTTGGATTTGGAAGAAATTACCATACTGGTTCTTTCCATATTGATATTACACGAAGACCAGGGTACCACATTTGAAAATTTAAATATTGGAACTAGCCACCCATTGGATTATAATAACAACATCTGGATTACATCTGCCATTTCTATTTGCCATCTTCTGGATTATAAACCATATTGAGCTTATTTGGAATATACTTGGAACATTATTGGAATACAACCACAAATACAAAATTGGAACCTGAAGAAAAAACGCTTAGTTCACCTACAGTACACGGATCAAAGTTCGTAAGCAGCTAATTTCAAGTAACTATTAAGTGACAGCAATATCGTGTTTATTTTCTTCTTTATTTTTTTCTTCCTCTCCTCTCTCTTTTTCTTCCTTTTATTTTCTACTTGTTGCTTTTAAACAATTTTAAATTTGCATTTTTGTTAAATACTTTAAATTTTGTGTATATAAAAGTTGTAGACTTGGTTTGTGTACAGATTAGACATTGTACCAGGGGGTGCCAGGCTTTTGGGAGGTAAAGAGGCAACTTTGCTGGTAGGCTTGGAAGTGGAACTTTCCAACTCTGAGCCTTCCAGTGAGAAAGAGATAAGACCAGGCAGCCCTAACCTTGAAGTTGGGGGGACTGAAGTAATTGTTTTGATGACAGTCATGGCGGAGAAAAGTAAACAAGAATCGACTATAGGAACAAGACAGAAAGAAGCAGAGAAAAGAAGGGCCTCTGCTCAGGAAGAAACAGAAAAAAATGGCCAAAGCAGATTTTTCAGAACTCATGGCTTTACATTTTGCAGAATTCAAATGGGAAATGGACCAGTCAATGGAGAAATTAACTAGGGAAGTAAAAGCTGACATTGAAAATAGTACTAAAGTGCTCTCACAGAAATTTGATAAACTAGATGAAAAAGTGAATTCTTTAGAAGCAAAAATTGAGAAATTGGAAAAGTCAGCAGGGGAGGTGGAAGATATTAAGACAGAACAAGGGGCGATGGCAGGGGCTATAGGGGGGTCTCACTAATAGACAGAATGAGCTAGAAGAACCAATTCTTCTACTACAATTAAAACAGAATGCTAACACGGTTCAAATAAGGGGATTACCAGAAAATGAAAAAGACCCATGTATCTAAAGATCATATACGGGAACTAAAAAACAAGAACTTGGGTCTGGAGTTTATAGCCGCAGCGGCGGAAAAGAAAAGAGGGGTGGTAATTTATGTAAAACCAGTGTTAAGTCCACAACTAATATTTCAAGATGAGGAAGGTAGAATAGTAGGAGTAGAAATACAAATAAATCAAGAAAAGATAATAGTGGTAGGAGTGTATGCTCCAAATAATAATAAATCCGAATTTTACAGAAAATTGGAAGAGAAGCTTTGGGAATTCGAGAATGGAAAGATAATTATGATGGGAGATATGAATGGAGTTATATCTATTGAAATGGATAGAACCGAGAGAGGGAAAAAATCAAACTCAGGCATGCTACCATTATCATTCTTCCAGTTGACTGATAATCTTAATTTATTCGATACCTGGAGATTGAAGCATCCCACTGAAAAGGATATTACTTATTTTTCTGAAAATAAAAAATCGGGAGGGAGAATAGACGCAATTTGGGCCTCTAAAAAATTGACATTGAGCTTGGTAAAAGCAGAGATTCTGAATAAATCTCTCTCAGACCATAATCCAGTTACTATACACATAAGATTTAAAAAACATACGAGAGGGAGGTGGAGGATGAATGATGAACTTTGGAGAGATGAGCAAAAGGTGAATAAAATGAGGGAATTGTTGAAGGAATTTTTCAAAATTAATGAGAGACATGGGACAGACAGGAAAATCATTTGGGATACCAGTAAAGCCTATATGAGAGGAATTGGAATACAACAAATGGCAAGAATAAGGAAGGATAAAGCAAAGGATACTACGGAAATAAATAAACACATAAGGGAGAAGGAAAAAGAGCTGTTGAAAAATCCAAAACAAGAGAGTATAATCCAGAATATTAAAATTTTACAATCCCAATTAAATAATTTAATAAACACAGAGGTAGAAAATAAGATTAAATGGACAAAACAAAGGTGTTTTGAATCGGCAAATAAACCCGGTAGGATGTTGTCCTGGCTAACAAAGGAGAAGCAAGTGGATAGGGTTATAAATAAGATTATTGTACAAGGAAAAGAAATTACAGACCCGGACCAAATAAAAATGATGTTTAGGAATTTTTATAAAAAATTATACGAGTTGGAAGACAAAGATGAGAATAAAATTAAAGAGTATGTAAGAGAAAACAAAATCCCTGAACTAGATGGCAAGGAATTTAGTAATTTAAACTCGTGCATAAGCTCAGAAGAAATAAGAGAGGTGATAAGGAAAATGGAAACTGGGAAATCACCAGGCCCAGACGGAATACCGATTACATATTACAAGAAACTAGAAGAAGTAATAATCCCTAGACTTAAAAAGATCATGAATGAGATAATGGAAGAAGGGAAAATTCCTGACTCTTGGCGCGAAGCATGGATAACCTTATTACCAAAACAAGGAATGGACCCAAATATTATAAAGAACTACAGGCCAATTTCACTACTGAATATTGATTACAAAATTTTCGCAGGTGTTTTAGCAAATAGATTGAAAAAATGCTTGAACTGAGTAATAGGCAGGGACCAGAATGGCTTCTTACTGGGGAGACAGATAAAAAATAATACAAGAATAGTGATTGATCTTCTAGAATATATTGATATGAAACCTAGCAAGAAGGTGGCAATGCTACTGGTAGATGCGGAGAAAGCCTTCGACAGTGTGGCCTGGAATTTTCTGGTCCACACTGTGGAAAGTTTGAAACTTGGGAACAAAATTTCTAATGGTATTAAAGCGATATATGAAAACCAGAAAGCTAAGCTAATAATTAACAATGAAATAACTGAAGAATTCCAAATTGAAAGAGGCACCAGACAAGGATGCCCTCTATCCCCACTTTTGTTTATTATGACGCTGGAAACACTCCTAATAGCGATAAGAAAGGACCCAAAAATCAAGGGGATTAGTCTAGGTAACAGACAATATAAAGTCAAAGCGTTTGCGGACGATGTAATCATTACCACAGAAAACCCAGAAGAAAGTATACCAGAAGCACTAAAGAAATTGTTTGAATATGGAGGAGTATCAGGCTTTAAGTTAAATAAAGAAAAATCTAAATTACTAACGAAAAATATGGGGGTAAAGGAACAGGAAGAACTGGAAAGAGTAACAGACCTTAAAATTACCATGAAAGTTAAGTATTTGGGGATCTGGATCACAAATAAAAATACCAATTTGTACAAGAATAACTATGTGAAGAAGTGGAAGGAAATAAAAGGACATCTAAATAAATGGAATAAATTGAACTTGTCCTTATGGGAAAGGATATCCTTGATAAAATGTCAGTTCTACCAAAAATGCTCTTCCTTTTCCAGACGATCCCAATAATTATCGGGACAAAATGTTTTAAAGGTTGGCAAAGGGATCTTTCTAATTTTATCTGGCAAGGTAAGAAACCAAGAGTAAGGTTCAAAGTTCTGATGGAGCCTAGAGAAAGGGGCGGGTTCGCAGTCCCAAACCTCAAGCTGTATTTTGAGGCTGCATGCATGACATGGCTGAAAGATTGGATGTTACTGACAGATACCAAAATCTTGGACCTGGAGGGCTGGGACAAAGTTTCCGGGTGGCATGGCTACCTGGGTCACGATAAAATAAAAGCACATAGAGGATTCACTAACCATTTGGTGAGAAAGGCCCTAAACAGAAAACTAAAGTTTTGGGGAAAAACTTAACAGATACAGAGTCAGAACGGTTTCAGAAAGAGACAGAACTTAATGTGGTTAAAAAAGTAAAATACCTAGGGGTAAACATAACATCAAAAAATCTAAGTCTATTTAAGGATAACTATGAAAAATGCTGGGCAGAAATTAAGAGAGACTTAGATAGTTGGTCAAAATTGAAACTTTCTTTGTTAGGCCGAATTGCTGCTATTAAGATGAATGTATTGCCAAAGATGTTGTTTTTGTTTCAAACACTTCAGGTTTTGGACAAGACGGAGTGCTTTCAGAAGTGGCAAAGAGATATTTCTAAGTTTGTCTGGCAGGGCAAAAAGCCCAGAATTAAGTTTAAGATATTAACCGATGCGAAAGAAAGAGGGGGCTTTGCCCTGCCAGATCTAAAGTTGTATTATGAGGCCGCAGCGTTCTGCTGGCTAAAAGACTGGCTACTTCTTGAAGACACTGACGTGTTGGATTTGGAAGGGTTTAACAATGCTTTTGGATGGCATGCATATTTATGGTATGACAAGGTTAAAGCAAATAAGGCCTTTAAGAACCATATTGTCAGAAAATCACTGTTTAATGTCTGGACAAAATATAAAGACTTGTTGGAAAATAAAACTCCAAGGTGGCTTTCACCTTTGGAAGCTAAGGCCCGAAAAAGACCCAATATGGAGGCTAAATGGCCTAAATATTGGGAAATATTAGAAAAAGACGGAGACAATTGGAAATTGCAGAGTCTGGAGAAAATGAAGGATAAAGTGCGAGACTGGTTACATTACGCTCAGATTAAAGAAGTCTTTAAAAATGACAAGAAACTAGGGTTCCAGGTGGAGAAATCGAAATTAGAAACAGAATTGTTAGAACCAAAGACTAAGGTACTTTCAAGGATGTATAACTTGCTGTTAAAATGGAATACACAAGATGAAATGGTCAAATCGGCTATGATAAGGTGGGCACAGGACATTGGGTATAATATTATGTTTGAGGACTGGGAAAGGTTGTGGAGTATTGGATTGAACTTTACTGCATGCAATGCTTTGAAAGAAAATGTAATGAAAATGATATATAGATGGTATATGACCCCAGTCAAACTTGCAAAAATTTACCACCTGTCTGATAATAAGTGTTGGAAATGTAAAGAGAGTGAAGGAACATTCTTTCACCTCTGGTGGACCTGCCCTAAAGTGAAGGCGTTCTGGGAAATGATTTATAATGAACTGAAAAAGGTATTTAAGTATACCTTCACTAAGAAACCAGAGGCCTTTCTTTTGGGCATTGTCAGCCAAGGGGTGGTAAAGAAGGACCAGACATTTTTTATGTATGCAACAACAGCAGCAAGGATACTTCTCGCAAAGCACTGGAAAACTCAAGATCTACCCACACTGGAAGAATGGCAGATGCAACTGATAGACTATATGGAACTGGCCGAGATGACCGGCAGAATCCGTGACCTGGGAGAAGAGAAGATGGAGGAGGATTGGAAGAAATTTAAGAATTATTTACAAAAACATTGTAATTTGAGTGAATGCTAAGCAGGATGCTAGATCACAAATAATTGAGCACCACTAAACTAGATGATTTAAGATAATAAGTGAAATTGAGAAAATATGAACTTTTTTGAGAATTATAAGATTATAAATATACAGATGGGATATAAGAATGCAAATAAGATAATAAATTGCTGGCAAAATGTTATAACGATGAAAGTGGGAGCGGGAGATGTGAGGAAGTCCAAAGAAAATGTGAAATTATGTTAAGACATATGTTACACTGTTTATTATGTTTATTTCTATTGTAAACCCCAATAAATATTTAAAAAATAAAAATAAAAAATGGGAACAAGATCTGGGCCACCCAATTGAATATAATGAATGGGAAAGACTATGGACAAAAAAATATAAATTTTACAGCATGTTACCTAATAAGAGAGAACTATATGAAAATGTATCACAGGTGGTAACTGGCACCAGAAAGGCTTGCAAAAATGAATAAAACATATAATAATAAGTGCTGGAGATGCAAGATACAAAAAGGAACCTTCTACCATATGTGGTGGACATGCCCCGAAATTGGGAAATTTTGGAGCATGATCCACAAAGAAATAAAGAAAATATTAAGAATATCATATAGTAAAAGGCCAGAGGCATTCCTTTTAGGAATTTTAAATGACGAGGGGGGCCGCTAGGGGCGCCTTGGAAGATGGCGGATATTAACATCTATCCAGCCCGCACGAGGTAATTAGAGGCTGATTATGGGGAGTAAATCAGTCTCCCTTCATCTCTCCAGGGGGGAGAGATGCAGTTTTCACCCGCTGTTGCCATAAATCACCCCCGAGTTCGGAAGAAGGAGGGGGTGAGGCACTGGGTGCACAACCCTCGGCGGGCCTCGGAACTCCTCCGAAGCTGCTTCCACGTGCGAAACTAGTTGCGTTACTTAAAAGGAAAAAATTGGTGAAAGATAACACACATGCTTCAAGAGAGGCAGGAGGTTCTTATCTGCTAATAATTTTACCACTGAAATGAAGAAGACTGAGACGGAAGATTACATCAAAGTACTACAGACATGGTATGTGGAATGGAATGCGACAGAACTGAAAGGGGGGGGAATGACTTTTTATTTTTTTGCTCTATGTGATTAACTAATAACCCTCCCTCTTAGAAGATCCGTCACAGCAACTAATTGCAAATGGGACTAAAAATGAATTGTGTGGGAATAATTTGAACTTAAAGGTTTTACTCTGTGAAGGATTTGGAAAGAAGGAGGGCTCTCTTGTGATGCAGTAAGAATGGAGATTTGATACGAGACCTGTGTTGCAGAGGTTTGGTCTTGGGGAGGGCGAGCCGAAGATTTATTACTTTCAAGGAGATTGAGATCTGGAAGGGGCAGCCCTCCTGGAAAAAGACTAATTTACGATGCAACAGGTCGGGAAAGTTAAAGAGCGAGCTTTTAGACTGTATTTCATCAGAACGACAAAATGGTGATTGCTTGCTCGAGCGGAAATGCCTGGATTATTGGATGAGAGCGATTTACGAGAGAGTAGTACAAAGCCCACACAGAAACACAAATAAGACTGTTTTTTTCAACCCACTTGCGGAGCAATTCGGAGGTGAATGAAAAGGAAAATGAGTAACGACAAGGATTGAGAAGAGGAGACTGGAAATATCATTCTTAAGATGAAAGCAGCACAAATATTCGAGGATTGGACTCCTGCCGATCGAGAAGCATGGGTACCCCCCCCCCCACAATTTTTTTTAATTTGGAAAACAATTGGACTACATGATATGTATTGTTATAATTTGGATTAATTGATTTGATGTGTTTAATTTGGTAATATGAAACTTAATAAAAATTATTTTAAAAAATATATTAAAAAGGAATTTTAAATGACGATATTCCAAAAGACAAAATTAATTTTTTCTTATACACAACGTCTGCAGCAAGAATCCTTGTGGCTAAGTACTGGAAAGGGAATCAGTTACCCACTAGGGGAGAGTGGCTATGTAAGCTCTCAGAATACTTAGAATTAGCCAAATTGACAGACATAATAAGACAAAAACCAAAAAGTGAAGTAAAAAAAGAATGGGAGTGCCTAAATGAATACCTCAAAAGTCAAGGTTCGAGGGCAGAAATCTGTCTGAGTCTGGAATAACCTTGTGAAGTGAAAGGATATGAAAGAAGGATTTATATCTAGATGTTAGGATAGAGATGATAAAGAAAACAGGAAGACCCAATGAGAGATAAAGGAGGTGCTGTGGGATTGGTGGAAGTCAATGTCTGGTTGTTGTTTTAGTGTTTATAATATTAACTTGTAAGATATGTGTCAGGGAACTGCCATCGGAAGGAAGGGAGGTGGAAGGGCTCACACAGGTTGGGAGAGACTCAGCAGCTGAAGAGGGAACCAGTAGGGGGAGAAGAGCTGAGCTGAGGGAAAGTGAGCAGGAGGGATGGCTCCGAGACACTTCCAGCGAAAACAGTGGGGAGGTTTCAGGACCTCCTGTAGGGACACCCACTCCTCGCCGGAAACTGTCACGCAGAGAGTCCAGAAGACGTGTTTCCGTTAAGGAGCTTTTATGTTGGAAGCGATTCCGAAAGCAACCACTGTCGGAATCTGCAAGCGACTGACAGAGCCATGTTTAAGGGGCTCCGTTACAGACAGAGGTTTGCAAACTTGACCAAACTCTGAGGGACTTGGATTTTACGCACAAGCAGCTCATCGTCCCATCACAATATGGATTTGGGGTTTTTTTGTTTTTTTGTTTTTTGTTTTTTAGTTTTCGAATGTTGATTTTTGTGTGTTGTGTATTATTATTTTTTGATATTTTTCGTGGTGTTGTTGTGTGGAAAATACTAATAAAATTCATAAAAAAAAGAACATGGGCACTTTTTAAGAGCTGAAAAGTTACCCTGCAGTTGTAGATAAGACCCCAAATAAGCATTTGACTGGCCTTCTGACATACAGCTCTTGTTATTCATGGCAGGTGGTGAGCCAAGTCACTTGGAGGAGATAATAATAATAATAATAATAAATTTTATTTATATCCCGCCCTCCCCAGCCGAAGCCGGGCTCAGGGCGGCTAACAACAATAAAATAATGCAACATTCTAAAAACATTTCATTATAAAAAATAATTAAAATCAAATCGATGGCAACCATTAAGCAAAGATTCTGTGCAGATTGCCAAAGGAGGGAGTCAGGCTGCGCCCTGACCAAAGGCCTGGTGGAACAGCTCTGTCTTGCAGGCCCTGCGGAAAGATGTCAAAGTTCCTCTGTGGGACATACCAGGAGAGGCGGTCCCGTAGGTACGAGGGTCCTAAGCCGTATAGGGCTTTAAAGGTTAAAACCAGCACCTTAAACCTGATCCTGTACTCCACCGGGAGACAGTGCAGCTGGTATAGTACCGGGTGAATGTGATCTCGCAGCGAAGACCCCGTAAGGAGTCTCGCCGTGGCATTCTGCACCCGCTGGAGTTTCTGGGTCAGTCTCAAGGGCAGCCCCACGTAGAGCGAGTTACAAAAATCCAGTCTGGAGGTGACCGTCGTGTGGATCACAGTGGCTAGGTCAGGGCGAGAGAGATAAGGAGCCAACTGCTTAGCTTGGCGGAGATGAAAAAATGCTGCCTTTGTTATAGCTGTAATCTGCGCCTCCATAGAGAGGGAGGTATCGAAGATTACACCCAAACTCTTAACGGACGGTGCTGGCACTAATTGCACCGCCGCAAGAGATGGGAGTTGCCCCCTCAATCCCATATCGTCCCGTCCCATGTTAAAAAGCATCGGGGAGAGTATCGCACCCTGAGGCACTCCACACACCAAGGAGTGGCGCGATGACAATTCCCCCCCAAGCACCAGCCTCTGTCCCCGACCAGAGAGAAACGAGCGCAGCCATTGAAGGACTGTGCCCTGGATCCCCACGTCGGCAAGGCGGTGGTCCAGGAGTTCGTGATCGACGATGTCGAAGGCTGCTGACAGGTCTAGAAGAATCAGCAGCCCCGACCCGCCTCGATCCAGCTGTCTGCGGAGATCATCTGTTAGGGCGACCAGAGCCGTCTCAGTCCCATGACCAGCGCGGAAGCCGGACTGGAATGGATCCAGAGCCGATGTTTCATCCAGAAACCCGCCAAGCTATTCAGCAACCGCTCTCTCAATCACCTTACCCAGGAATGGAAGATTCAAAACCAGGTGGTAATTGGATAGATCTAAGGGATCTAATGATGTTTTCTTTAAGAGCGGGCGCACCACTGCCTCCTTCACTTCCCTTGGGAATATCCCGGTGCCAAGGGACAAATTGATGATATCCCCCAGGGGGGCTCGCACCTCGTCTGGACACGCTCCAGTCAGCCAAGACGGGCACGGGTCGAGAGGACAGGTGGTGGGCTTTCCAGCTCAGAGGAGTCCACATCGGCTGGGGATATCTGGTCAAAGTGGTCCAATAGTGGATCCGAGGACAGTCAAGGGGCCTCCAGTTCCTTTATTGTATCCAAATTGGCAGGGAGGTCATGGCAGAGCAACAGGACCTTCTCTGCAAAAAAGCTCGCAAATGCCTCACAGCTGTGTGTCAAATTGTTATTTAAATTTGGCTGTCCCTCGAGGGACATTAAAGACCTAATTATACTAAATAATTGTGCCGGGCGAGAGCTAGCGGATGCAATGGAGGCCGAGAAGTAAGGCTTCTTAGCGGCCTTCACTGCCATCTCCTAGGTTTTCATAAAAACCCTGTAAGATGTTCTTGAAGCTCCGTCACGGGCACCCCGCCATACTCGCTCTAGCCGTCTGAGGTCCCTCTTCATTTTCCGAAGCTCCTCGGTAAACCAGGGAGCCCGGTTTCTGCGGAGTCGCAGAGGGCGCTTAGGTGCGATCTCATCGATGGCTGCCAGGAGCTGGATATTCCAGCCCTCAACAAGCTCAGTCAATGAGTCGCCAGGGGGAGCAAGGTCCCACAAGGCTTGACGGAATCTATCAGAGTCCCTCAGCCTCTGCGGGCGAGCCCAAATCGGCTCGCCACCTAAGCAGGGTGGGGATGGAAAGTCAATCCTGGCTTTCAGAGCGTAGTGATCAGACCATGGCACCTTCATCAAAGGAGACATGATCACATCTATACCGACGCCAAAGATCAAATCCAGCGTGTGGCCTGCTTGATGTGTGGGGCCCGAAACAAACTGGGAGAGCCCTAGTGTCGCCATGGAAGACACCAGGTCCAGAGCCTGTGAGGAGGGAGTGGCATCAGCATGGATGTTGAAGTCCCCCAATACCAATAGGTTAGGGAACTCCAAGGCCCAGCCGGCCACCGCCTCTAGCAGGCCTGACAGGGTGGCTGCTGGTGCACTAGGTGGCCGGTACACCAGCCAGACAGCCAAGCTCACCTCGGAGCCCCACACTAGGCCAACACATTCAATGCCGGGGATCGATGGCGATGGTAGAGCCCTGAAAGAACAATCTTCCCAGATTAATAATGCCACCCCTTCCCCCCGGCCCACAGTCCGCGACTGGTGGAGGACGGAGAAACCCGGGGGCGCCATCTCTCATAAGGTAACAGTTTCCCCTTCGCGCACCCAGGTCTCCGTCACACAAGCCAGGTCAACCCCCTGCGAGGTAAAGAAATCTCGCAGGGTGGCGGTTTTGTTGCCTATAGATCTGGCATTGCACAACATCAGTGACGGAGGTGAGTAATCCTTGCTCACCCTACCCTCATCCTTCGGGATGGGGCGCAGATTGGAAGGGGTACGAGCATATCCGTATCTCGATCCCCTTCGCCTGTGACATCTGCCCCCACCGCCATACCTCCCTCGCCCCTCCACGGTAGCAATCCCAAGCCTCATACTAGCCTCCATTTACAAAATAGAAAAACAAAACAAACCAGAAACAATTATACCAAAACAAAACCAATCCCCACCCCACTCAACATCCAACCCCAAACCAGAACAAAATAAAAATACATGAATAAAAACCACCGTTCATGATGGTACAACAAAGTAAAAAGTAAAAACACCTTTAAAACACTTTAAAATATATTTTTTAAAAATTAACATTTGCTGCAGCAGCACCAGTGTCCTTAAGCTGTGGTGGTGGTGAGTGTGGGCCCCGCCCCCTAGGCTTGATGGAGTTGGCCTGCAGGAGGGAGCGGCCTTCCCCAACACTCACAGTGGTGGCAGCAGCAGCAGCAGTGTCCCAGGGCCTGAATGAGGCCTCTTAAAGCTGTGGCGGTGGTGAGTCTGGGCCCCACCCCCTAGACCTGGTGGAATTAGCCTAAGGCGGGAGCGGCCTTCCCCAACACTCACAGTGGCGGCAGCAGCAGCAGTCATAGATAGATAGAAACTTTATTCGTGTTAGCCGATGGCCATAGCAACAATAAAACATTACAATATACACAGAAGAAAGGAAATTTAGTATAAAAGCACAGTTTAGGGTCTTGAATCAATGGTCAGATAGTGGCCCTTATTCTAATTGCCCCTGCTAAGAACCTAGCAACCTTTGCTGTTACCTGCTCTGTTTGGTCTGACAGGAGAAAGGACACTGTGGCAGTAGTGCATCCTGCGATGGTCAGTACGATTGGGGTGATGATCTCGTTCCTCAGGTCTTTGTAGAGAGTGCAAGACAGGAGGATGTGTGCCACTGTTTCGGTGCTACCGTCTCCACAGGGGCAAAGGCGTTTCTCATGCGGGATCTTTTGGAATCGGTCCTCAAGTCCAGCAGATGGCAAAACATTCAGTCTTGCGAGTGTGAAAGCACGTCTGTATTTTGGGATAGCTAGTTTGTACAGGTATGGAGCCAGAGAATCAAAATGGGTAGATGGAAATTGACAATACCATGGGCAGAATTTCCTTATAGTGGCCAGGGTGTTCTGATGCTCGATATCTTTTAGAAGTTGACAAATTAGAATGTTTGCTTTGGTTAGGCCCATAGTGAGTAGGTGTTGTGGGGATAGGCAGCAAGAGTGGAGTTTTTGGTAGATGGTTTTAAGCCATACACTTTTGTGGTAGTCTTGAAGTACTAAGGATAATAAACCGGGGGGATTTGAGTTTAGGTGGAGCCAGAAGTTAAAAGTTCTTTGCCAAGTCCGTACTTCTACTGAGGGGAAACTTGCCTCCATTCGCAGTGATGGAGAAAAAATCTGCCTTAAGAACTTTGATTGAACAGCTTCCAAAGTACCAAGGTGGTTACCAGTCCAAATCTGACCCCCGTATAATAGTTGTGCTAGGGGTTTAGCCTGGAAGACTTCTAGGACTGAGAGTATGTGTTTGCCACCCTTTGTATGGAAAAACCGTGTCAGAGTTTTGGCACTTTGGGATGCTTTTTCTTTTGCACATTTTTGGTGTGCTCCCCATGACCCCATGGACTGGAAGATAAGGCCCAAATGTTTGAAAGCTTTGACCTGTTCGATTGGCTGATTTTCCATACGCCAACTGTGGGGCCTATAGCTTCTTGAGAAAACCATAACTTTGGTTTTCTGATAATTCATGGCCAGGTGTTCTCTCTGGCAATACACTGAAAATTCTCTTATCAGTTTTTTAGGCCTACTTTTGTTTGGGATAAGAGGACCGTATCATCAGCATGTAATAGTATAGAGATTGGTTTTGAGGCCAGCTTAGGGGCATGGAACTCTGGAGATGTTAGACACTGAACCATGTTGTTTATGTATAGGTTGAACAGTGCTGGGGCTAGAATGCATCCTTGCTTAACTCCCTTTGTAGCTGGTACAGATCCTGTAAGTTGACTGTTGTAGAGCAGCGTACTTTCAGCACAGTGTCTTTATAAAGGCAGTTGATCAGGTATAATAATATTTTGTCTGTGCTTGAGGTGTTCAACTTAGCCCATAGTCTTGCTCTTGAAATTGAGTCAAAAGCAGCTTTCAAACCAATGAAATCTGCATACAGCACACCGTGTGATTGCTTGGCGTACTTATCTATGAGATGGGCTAGGACAAAGCAATGGTCTATAGTAGATCTGCCTTGCCTGAATCCTGCTTGCTCTTCAGCAAGGATAGCCTCAGCATCAATCCAGTAGGTTAGTTTGTTATGGAGATGCTTTGCATATTGTTGTTGTTTAGTCATTTAGTCGTGTCCGACTCTTCGTGACCCCATGGACCAGAGCACGCCAGGCACTTCTGATAGATCTATAGCTAGTCGGATCTGATGTAGGGCCCTTTTTGAATATTGGGATGATTACCGCAATGGCCCAGATGTCGGGGAGTAGACCAGATGAATCAATATGAGATAATATTGCTGCAAACAGGTGCCCACCAGTCAATATTGAACTTCAAAAGTTCCGGAGGCAAATGATCAATGCCTGGGGCTTTATTGTTTTTAGCTGCGTAATTAGTTTTTTTACCTCAGTTATAGATACTGGGGGCCAAGCTGGTAATTTTTCTGGAGATACTGTTTGGTGATTAGGCTGAGCATCCTGGTCTTGAAAAAGTGAGTGATAGTACTGCATCCATTCTTGGGGTTTGATAGTTCAAATTGGCCCATTGCGCTCATGCTCCAGGAGGCCTGATATGGTATGCCAGAAGCAGGATCTGTCCTTGTCATGCGAGGCCTTTATTAAGCTGTGCCAGGCGTTTCTTTTGGCTTTCTGTCTTTTCCATTTTATTACAGTGGTGCCCCGCAAGACGAATGCCTCGCAAGACGAAAAACTCGCTAGACGAAAGAGTTTTCCGTTTTTTTAGTCGTTCCGCAAGACGAATTTCCCTATGGTCTTGCGAGTTCTTGCGAGTTTGTTTCCTTTTTCTTTAAGCCGCTAAGCCGTTAATAGCCGCTAAGCCGTTAATAGCCGCTAAGCCGCTAAGCCGCTAATAGCCGTGCTTCGCAAGACGAGAAAACCGCAAGATGAAGAGACTCGCAGAACGGATTAATTTCGTATTGCGAGGCACCACTGTAGTTGTTTATACTTCTATCTAAGAGAGACATATGCAGTAAATTGAAGAAGAGACTTGGAGATTCTATATTTACAGTAAGCTCTCTTCAGGTGTCTTTGCCTGTTTGCACTCAAAGTCAAACCAGTTGGAAAATTCCGTCAACCTTTTTGTGGCGGTGTTTTTGATTACAGCTCTTAAGTGTAGTTGCAGCCAGTCAGTGTCTTGAATGATTTCATGGCCCCAGCAGCGGAGTTAGCTGATATATAGCTGAGCTGAAGGACATCCATACTGCTATTATAAGTGCTTAGCTAATGAGAGAGCCTCAGTTTTTATTTCTAGAAGCTGGTTTTCAAAATTGTGCATGACATGGAGAAAATGCATAGAGAGTTTTTCTCCCTCTCTCATAACACTGGAACTTGTAGATGCCTTACAAAGGTAAATGTTGGAAGATTTGGGACAAATAAAAGGAAGTCCTTCCATGCAGTGCATAGTTAAGCTATGGAACTCATTTCTGCAGGACACAGTAATGGCCACCAACTTGGATGGCTTTAAAAGAGGATTTGAAAAATCCACAGAGAAGTCTATTGATGGTTGTCCTCTCTGTCTCAATGGTCTGAGGCAGAAATGCTTCTGAATACCAGTTGCTAGAAACCACAGGAGTGGGGAGTGCTCTTGTGCTTGGGTCCTGCTTGCAGGTTTCCCACTGGGGCATCTGAGTTGCCAAGGTGAGAATGGGATGCTGTATGAGATGGGCCGCTTTTGGTTTGATCCAGCAGGCTCTTCTTATGTTCTCATTTATTTACTTTGCTTGCCACTAACCCCCTCCTCACCCTCCCCAAGGTCCTCTTTCATTTGCACTGGAGCATTGGCAAGGTAAACAATGGGAGAAACACCTAGGGGGCTTGAGGGGGAGACCCAGGGTCTTCACTCACTTACGCAGCAACTTGATCAAGAGAATAAAGAGTTCCGGAACATTCTGGTGTTGCTTACCGTCTTCAAGCTGCAGTATTAATGAGAGAAGACCCCCACATATCTCTTTTGACGGACAGTGTCTTGTAATAAAAAAACAAAAGCACGCAGATTCAAAAGTCCAAAAGAAAAACATTTACTAAAAGGCAAAGGCTTGTTACAAAAACTTCAGAAAATAGCTTCAGACATACAGGTACAAATGAAAGTAAAAGAAAGAGAAAGAGAGCAGCTCACTGAGTGCAGGGATTTATCTCTCCTGGCTCAGCATGACCTTGAGAATAGTCAGAATAATATTTTCATCAGAAAGGAACCTTCTAGAGTCTTCCAGAATGAAATATACTCAGAGTCGCAAAGTGATTTCATGCTCTTTATTCAGCTCATAGTGGTGAGGAGGAATGAATAAATGTCCCCTCACAGTATCTGCTTTATATACATTATTTACACAATGGGCTGCACATGATTGGCTAATTCTGGAATTCTACTGTAAGCCAATCAGGTTGTGGATTCACTTCTATCTGGAGCAGGATTGGGTGGTTCCTGCCAACCAATCATACTGCTGCATTGTTCTAGGACCAATCAGACTGCTGCATTCTGAATCCTATTGTTCTAGGACCAATCAGACTGCTGCCTTTTGGATCCTATTGTTCTAGGACCAATCAGACTGCTACAGTTTGGATCCTATTCAACTCAGTACATAACACCCCTCCCCTCTAAGTTCCAGTCCTGCCCGGGAGGTCGCATTCATAGTCCTCAAGGTATGCCGGCGGCCTACGTGTGCGTTGTGGCCTGGGGTGTTCCCTGGTCCGGGCTCCGGGTTCTGGCTCGTGTTCCAAGGATGCTGGCTGTGATGCGGCTGTTTGGTCTGGTGCAACCGGCTCGCTCAGTCGTGGTTCTGGTTCCGGTGTCCTTTCGGCCTCACGGGTCCTCTCTGTATTTACTGATTCTGCCTCTCCTGCTGGCCCCTCCTGCTCTATGGGCCTCACTGCCCCGCTGTTCCCTTGGGACTCCTCTGACCTGTCCTCCTCCTGGTTTTCTCCCGGGAATCGTCGCCGTATCTGGTCGCAGTGGCGGCGCCAGCATTGCCCCCCATCCGTTAGCACCTCGTACGACACGGGGCCAGTGACCCTGGTGATTGTGGCGGGTACCCATGCTGGGCCTGCCCCAAAATTCTTTGCGTACACTGGGTCCTGGGCCTCGAAGGTCCGGGGGTTCCTGCCTTCCCCCACCACTACCTCATCCTGAGCTCTATCGGGGTGAAGGCGGTCCAATCTGATTGCAAGGCGCCGACCCATTAGTAGTTCAGCGGGGCTCCGGCCAGTCGTTGAGCTGGGGGTGCTGTGCTGTGCTAGAAGGAATGTGGCAAGGCGGTACTCCCAGTCCCCTTGCGTCATGCGGCGAAGGGTGTCCTTGGTGGTCCGCACCATGCGTTCTGCTTGGCCATTGGTGGCAGGGTGGAACGGCGCCGAACGGATGTGGCGGATGGCGTTCTGCGCTGTGAAGGTTTGGAATTCTCCTGACGTAAATGCAGTCCCGTTGTCTGAGACGAGAGTGTCAGGGAGCCCGTGGGTTGCAAACAGCCTGCGTAGTACCCGGATGGCTGCGGACGTGGAAGTGGACGGTACCAGTGCGACTTCCAGCCATTTGGTGTAGGAGTCCACCACTATGAAGAATGTTTTCCCCTGAAAGGGGCCAGCGAAATCCACATGCAGGCGTGACCATGGTGCTCGGGCGGACTCCCAGGACTGGACTGGGGCCCTTGGGGGATCTGGGCGGGATTCTTGGCAGGCCTGGCAGTGTTTGACCCAGGCCTCTATCTCTCCATCGATCCCCGGCCACCACACATAACTCCTGGCAAGGGCCTTCATTCTTACTACCCCTGGATGTGTCTCGTGTAGGGCTGTGAGGACCCTTTTGCAGAGGGGCTGGGGAACAACGACTCTGCTTCCCCATAACAGGCACCCCTTGTGGGCCGACAGTTCATGTTTGCGGGTTGTGTAGCCGGCGAATTCTGGCCCGGGGCTGCTGCTGGGCCATCCCCTCCACACCCAGTCCAGGACCCGGGAGATGACCCTATCTTTCTTGGA
The DNA here is from genome assembly GCF_964106645.2 of Podarcis pityusensis. Taxonomy (NCBI): domain Eukaryota; kingdom Metazoa; phylum Chordata; class Lepidosauria; order Squamata; family Lacertidae; genus Podarcis; species Podarcis pityusensis. The sequence goes on from NC_138045.1 coordinate 23,571,076, forward strand.
ATGGTGTGCAACTTCTTGTGCCTGAATGGGGCGGTCGGGAAGCAGCTCCAGGCTCATAACCTCTTGTGCAGGTGCTGGGTCAGGGCCTGTTTCCGGTAGTGGTAGCCTGCTGAGGGCGTCCGCATGGCCCATCGCCTTCCCAGGTCGGTGAATCAGTGCATACTGGTAGCTGGCAAGGAAAATTGACCACCTGAGGACGCGAGGAGACAGCACTTGGGGGGTCTGCTTTTCGGGGGCAAACAAGCCAAGCAACGGCTTGTGGTCAGTCACCACGGTGAAGGGCCGCCCGTACAAGAAATCATGGAATTTTTTTACTCCCTTTACGATTGCCAGACCCTCCTTGTCGATTTGCGAGTAGTTCCGCTCGGTTGTGTTGAGTGTCTGGGAAAAGTACGCCACCGGTACCTCTCTTCCATCCGGGAGTTGGTGCCCCAGGACAGCTCCAATGCCATAGGGTGAGGCGTCGCATGCTAGCACCACCGGCAGCCTCTCGTCGAAGTGTGCCAAGACCGAGTTTGAGACAAGCAAGTCCTTGACTGCCTGGAATGCGGCCTCCTGGCGCTGGCCCCACACCCAAGGGGCCCGCTTGTCCAGGAGTCTGTGTAGGGGCTCCGCTACCGCCGCCTTGTGGGGAAGGAAGGAATGGTAAAAGTTCAATAGTCCCAAGAAGGCCTGAAGTTCAGTCTTGCTCTTGGGCGCTGGGGCATCACAAATGGCCCGTACCTTGTCCCCAGTCGGGTGGACCCCTTCTGCGTCCACCATAAATCCCAGAAAGTCCACCTGAGGCACTCCTAGTAGACATTTTTCCCGCTTCACCTTGAGACCCGCCGTCTGGAAACGGTGCAGAACGGTGCGGAGGCGGTCCTCAAACTCCTCTGGTGTGGGGCCGGCAATCAACACATCATCGAAGAAGGGGGTGACGCCAGGAATCCCTTTAAGGAGAGAGTCCATTATATTCTGGAATATGCCTGGTGCCACGCTGACACCGAATTGCAGCCGCTTTACCCTGAACGCTCCTCTGTGCGTCACAATCGTCTGTGCCTCTGCTGTGGCCTCATCTACTGGCAGCTGTTGATATGCTTGGGCCAAGTCCAGCTTGCCAAAAATTTTCGACCCAGCCAGGGTGGCAAGGACATGGCTGACCACTGGCACTGGGTATGCGTGGGCCGTGAGGGCCTTGTTTATGGTACATTTGTAGTCTGCGCAGATGCGGACCGAACCATTAGGCTTGACGGGTGTGACGATTGGGGTTTCCCAGGGAGCATTAGGCACCGGCTCCAGCACTCCTTGCTCTACGAGTCGGTCCAATTCCTCGTCTATACGGGGTTTCAAGGCGAACGGGACCCGGCGGGCCTTGAGCCTGACCGGTCGTACTGCGGGGTCAAGCTGTAGCGCAATGGGGGGGCCCGTATACTGTCCCAATTTCCCATCGAAAACCCCTGGAAATTCCTTGCATATGGCGTCCACGTCCACTTGTAAGCTAGTGTGGTTCACCCCGGTGACAGCTAGCCCCAGTGGTCCAAACCATGCCAATCCCAGTAAGCTAATGTAGGGGCCCTTGACCACAAGCAAGTCCAGTTGCCGCGTCCGCCCTCGGTATTGCACCCTGAAGGTCCCCACCCCCATTGTGGGGACCTTACGTTTCTGGAAGTCCCGGAGGGTGAATGGGGCCGGCCTGAGTTTGGGACCCCCAGTGGGACACAGTTTCCTTAAGGTCCTTGCCGAGATTATGGATAGAGTTGAACCCGTGTCAAGCTCCATGCGGCATGGGGCCCCCTCTATCTGTACCTCTACATAAATTTTCTCTACGTTGGGGTGGGGCAACTGGTATACCTGGAAGTCCGTGAGCTCCGTCGAGTTGCCTTGGTGCGTTGGGCCCCGGGACCTGGGGCTCTTGGATTGGTCATCTGATGCCTGGTGTCGGGTGGGCCGAGCCCGACACACCCGGGCGATGTGTCCCGATTTTCTGCACTGCCTGCACTCTGCGTTGCGGAAACGGCAGGTCCTCCTCTCGTGACTCTCCCCGCAGCTTGCGCAGTTCCCTCCTTCTCGTCGAGGCAGCTGTGGTCTGTGCGCTGCTTGAGTGCGCTGCTGTACTCGGTGCACCTCCTCCCTGTCGGATCCTGAGTCGTCGGTGAGCTCTTCGTGGTGGACCCTCGGTTGGGACGGCAGGCTCGGCCGTGCCTCTTGCGTCAGCCTCTTGGCAGCTTCTGTTGCCAGGGCCTCCTCCAGAGCGACCTGGAACGTTAGGTCCTTCTTAGCGTAGAGGCGCCGTTGCAGCTTCTCATCCTTCAGGCCACCGACGAGGCGGTCACGAAGCATGTTCTCCAGCTCTGAGAAGTTGCAGAACCGGGCGGCTTGGCGGAGAGAGGTCACAAACCCAGTTATGGTTTCCCCAGGGGCTTGCCGCTTTGCGTAGAAGGCATTTCGACGAGCCACCACTGAGGGCTGCGGCGAAAAGTGCCCCTTCAGCTGTTCCATTATTGTTTTGTATGGAACAGTAGCGACGTCTTCAGGCGCAAGGAGAGCCCGGGCGATTTCAAACGTCTCCTCTCCGCAGACGCTGAAGAATATCGCCCTCTTCTTGGCGTCTTCTTCGTCGGTGACCCCTTTGGCTTCTAGGAGGAAGGTGAAACGGGAGGCGTACGCTTCCCAGTCTCCAGATGCTGGGTTGAATGGCGAGAAGCTGCTGTTGGCTGCCATTCTGAGTTCCTTGTGCCCCGGAGCTGAAGCCTGGATACACGGTGCGAGGCAGCGGTGCGGCAGTTGGCGGTGCTGCGGTGCTGTGTGTGGCAGTCAGCTCAGCGGGATCCCATCCTCGTCGCCAGTGAAATATACTCAGAGTCGCAAAGTGATTTCATGCTCTTTATTCAGCTCATAGTGGTGAGGAGGAATGAATAAATGTCCCCTCACAGTATCTGCTTTATATACATTATTTACACAATGGGCTGCACATGATTGGCTAATTCTGGAATTCTACTGTAAGCCAATCAGGTTGTGGATTCACTTCTATCTGGAGCAGGATTGGGTGGTTCCTGCCAACCAATCATACTGCTGCATTGTTCTAGGACCAATCAGACTGCTGCATTCTGAATCCTATTGTTCTAGGACCAATCAGACTGCTGCCTTTTGGATCCTATTGTTCTAGGACCAATCAGACTGCTACAGTTTGGATCCTATTCAACTCAGTACATAACACAGAATCTTCTAGAATTTTTTTGCACTTTCCAGTTTCTGCCCTCAAAGACTTTAGCCATGACATCTTTCTCTCCCTCTCTTTTTAAAATAATTTAAAGTGTATAGGCATAAACGCATACAGAATACAATAAAAATGGTGGATATGGCAAGTAAAAATAAATGTGAAAGTAGAAAAATTAAACACAGATACAGAGGAGGGGTAAAAAAACCAAGAAACTACTGAAAATACAGTGCTGCATCCAATTGTTGCATATAATAATAATAATAATAATAATAATAATAATAATAATAATTTATTATTTATACCCCGCCCATCTGGCTGGGTTTCCCCAGCCACTCTGGGCGGCTTCCAAAAGAATATTAAAATACTATGTTACATCAAACATTAAAAGCTTCCCTAAACAGGGCTGCCTTCAGATGTCTTCTAAAAGTCTGGTAGTTGTTGTTCTCTTTGACATCTGGTGGGAGGGTGTTCCACAGGGAGGGCGCCACTACCGAGAAGGCCCTCTGCCTGGTTCCCTGTAACTTGGCTTCTCGCAGTGAGGGAACCGCCAGAAGGCCCTCGGTGCTGGACCTCAGTGTCCGGGTAGAACGATGGAGGTGGAGACGCTCCTTCAGGTATACTGGACCGAGGCCGTTTAGGGCTTTAAAGGTCAGCACCAACACTTTGAATTGTGCTCAGAAACGTACTGGGAGCCAATGTAGGTCTTTCAAGACCGGTGTTATATGGTCTCGGCGGCCGCTCCCAGTCACCAGTCTGGCTGCTGCATTCTGGATTAGTTGTAGTTTCCGGGTCACCTTCAAAGGTAGCCCCACGTAGAGCGCATTGCAGTAGTCCAAGCGGGAGATAACCAGAGCATGCACCACTCTGGCGAGGCAGTCCGCGGGCAGATAGGGTCTCAGCCTACGTACCAGATGGAGCTGGTACACAGCTGCCCTGGACACGGATTTAACCTGTGCCTCCATGGACAGCTGTGAGTCCAAAATGACTCCCAGGCTGCGCACCTGGTCCTTCAGGGGCACGGTTACCCCATTCAGGACCAGGGAATCCCCCACACCTGCCCGCCTCCTGTCCCCCAGAAACAGTACTTCTGTCTTGTCAGGTTTCAATCTCAATCTGTTTGCCGCCATCCATCCTCCAACCGCCTCCAGACACTCACACAGGACTGTTACCGCCTTCACTGGTTCTGATTTGAAAGAAAGGTAGAGCTGGGTATCATCTGCATACTGATGAACACCCAGCCCAAACCCCCTGATGATCTCTCCCAGCGGCTGCATGTAGATGTTGAAAAGCATGGGGGAGAGGACAGAACCCTGAGGCACCCCACAAGTGAGAGCCCAGGGGTCTGAACACTCATCCCCCACCACCACTTTCTGAACACGGCCCAGGAGGAAGGAGCGGAACCACTGTATGACAGTGCCCCCAGCTCCCAGCCCCTCAAGATGGTCCAGAAGGATGTTATGGTCGATGGTATCAAACGCCGCTGAGAGATCCAGCAGAACTAGGAAACAGCTCTCACCTTTGTCCCTAGCCCGCCGGAGATCATCAACCAGTGCGACCAAGGCAGTTTCAGTCCCATGATGAGGCCTGAATCCCGATTGGAAGGGATCCAAATGGTCCGCTTCTTCCAGGCGTGCCTGGAGTTGTTCAGCAACCACTCGCTCAATCACCTTGCCCAAGAATGGAAGATTTGAGACTGGGCGATAGTTGGCCATCGTGGCCGCATCTAAAGATGGTTTTTTAAGAAGCGGTTTAATAACCGCCTCTTTCAGCGGGTCTGGGAAGGCTCCCTCACGGAGGGAAGCATTCACCACCCCACGAAGCCCATCGCCCAGCCCTTCCCGGCTAGCTTTTATAAGCCAGGATGGGCAAGGATCAAGGAGACAGGTGGTTGGTTTCACTCGTCCAAGCAGCCTGTCCACATCCTCGGAGGTAACAGATTGGAATTGATTCCACGCAATTTGACTAGACAGGACTCTAGCACTCTCCCGCCCCGGCCCTGCTCCCACGGTGGCGTCTACCTCTTCCCGAATCTGAGCGACTTTATCTGCAAAAAACTTTGCAAAATCATTGCAGGAGATCATGTGGCCCGTACTGGGCCCCGATGTAGCAGGTGGTTCCGCTAAATTGCGGACCACCTGAAAAAGTCTCCTGCTGCTGTTTTCTGCAGATGCAATAGAGGCGGCGAAGAAAGCCTTCTTCGCCGTCGCTACCGCCACTTGGTAGGCTCGACACTGAGCTCTAACCTGTGTCCGGTCAGCTTCAGAATGGGTCATCCGCCACCGGCGCTCTAGCCGTCTCAACGATTGTTTCATTGCCCTCAGATCCGTGGCAAACCACGGGGCTGTCCGGGCTCCATGCAATCGGAGAGGGCGCTTCGGAGCCAAACAGTCAATAGCCCTGGTTAACTCCACATTCCAGCGGGCCACCAGGGAATAAGCTGAAAGGCCATCAACATGGGATAAAGCATCCCCTACCGCTCTCTGGAAACCATTTGGATCCATTAAGTGGCGGGGGCGGACCATCCGAATCGGTCCCACCTCCCTGCAGAGGGGAAGGGTCGCGGAGAAGTCAAGTTGCACCAGGAAGTGGTCTGACCATGGCACTTCTTTTGTTTCGCTTTTACTTAGTGTCAGAACACCAACATCCATGGAGGTAAACACCAGGTCCAAGGCATGTCCGCGGCTATGGGTTGGGCCAAACTTATTCAGGGACAGCCCCATGGAGGCCATGCTTTCCACGAAGTCCCGAGCGGCCCCTTGTAAGGTCGTGTCGGCATGGATATTAAAATCCCCTAGGACGACCAAGCTAGGTGTCTCCAGGAGAACATCCGCCACGACCTGAAGCAGCTCGGGCAGGGAATCCTTGGTGCAGCAGGGAGGTCGGTACACCAAAAGGAATCCTGTACTGCCCCTATTGCCCAACTTCCAGAACATGCACTCAGAGAACTGGGTCTTCCTAATAGGACGCCTGGTGCAAACTAATGACTTCCTAAAAATCACTGCAACCCCCCCTCCCCGCCCACAAGGCCTGGGTTGCTGTCCGTAAGAGAAACCTGGTGGACAAGCAGCAGCAAGAACAGGCCCATCTGCTTCATCCAACCAAGTCTCTGTTACACAAGCCAGGTCAAATCCTCCATCCATGATCAAGTCATGGATGGCAGTGGTCTTATGAATCATTGACCTGGCATTGCACAGCAGCACCTTCAGGCTATGTGGGTATCCCTTGCTGATTCTAGTATCCGTCCGGACAGGACCAGACCCGGAGGCAGGGATAGTCCTCAGACAACGACTAAACCTGCCTCCTCTCTAATGACATGGTCTGGTCTTAGCGTAACTCCTCCTCCTACCCGTGATCACTGAGATCGGTTGTCCCAGCGCATCCCCCTCTGTGGAACATACCCCAGCCATTTTGTTGGCTGGGACCCACTCCCCGGCAGCCCTGGCCATCCCCTTAAGAACAAAATAAGACCTTAAAACAATAAAAAAACCCAGAAAACAAAAAACAATACAAATGAAAAACTATAAAAATTACAAATCCATTAAAATCAAACAAATTCCCAACTAAACATCCATCCCACCCCCATCCCCGTCCCCGCATATACAAAAAATAAAAGGAAAAGGAAAAGGAACATTTTAAAACATTTTAAAAAGAACTCTGCGCCCCTCTGGATCCCCCTGGGCCGCAGCAGCAGTGACAGCAACCGTCCCTGTGAGGCCTGTCAGGCCCTGCCCTGGGCCAGGTGGTGAGTGGCAGGAAGGAGCAGGGCCTTCAGACACCCACACAGGAGAGTCCTCCTGGGCAGCAGACGCAGCAGTGCCTGTGAGTCCTTCAGGCCCTGCCCTAGGCCAGATGGTGAGTGGCAGGAAGGAGCAGGGCCCTCAGACACTCACACAGGAGAGTCCTCCTGGGCAGCAGACGCAGCAGTCCCTGTGAGTCCTTCAGGCCCTGCCCTGGGCCAGGTGGTGAGTGGCAGGAAGGAGCAGGGCCTTCAGACACCCACACAGGAGAGTCCTCCTGGGCAGCAGACGCAGCAGTCCCTGTGAGTCCTTCAGGCCCCACCCTGGGCCAGATGGTGAGTGGCAGGAAGGAGCAGGGCCCTCAGACACTCACACAGGAGAGTCCTCCTGGGCAGCAGACGCAGCAGTCCCTGTGAGTCCTTCAGGCCCCGCCCTGGGCCAGATGGTGAGTGGCAGGAAGGAGCAGGACCCTCAGAAACCCACACAGGAGAGTCCTCCTGGGCAGCAGAGCGCAGCAGTCCCTGTGAGTCCTTCAGGCCCCGCCCTGGGCCAGATGGTGAGTGGCAGGAAGGAGCAGGGCCCTCAGACACCCACACAGGAGAGTCCTCCTGGGCAGCAGAGCGCAGCAGTCCTTATGAGGCCTCAGGCCCCGCCCTGGGCCAGGTGGTGAGTGGCAGGAAGGAGCAGGGCCCTCAGACACTCACACAGGAGAGTCCTCCTGGGCAGCAGAGCGCAGCAGTCCTTATGAGGCCTCAGGCCCCGCCCTGGGCCAGGTGGTGAGTGGCAGGAAGGAGCAGGGCCCTCAGACACCCACACAGGAGAGTCCTCCTGGGCAGCAGAGCGCAGCAGTCCTTATGAGGCCTCAGGCCCCGCCCTGGGCCAGATGGTGAGTGGCAGGAAGGAGCAGGGCCCTCAGACACCCACACAGGAGAGTCCTCCTGGGCAGCAGAGCGCAGCAGTCCCTGTGAGTCCTTCAGGCCCCGCCCTGGGCCAGATGGTGAGTGGCAGGAAGGAGCAGGGCCCTCAGACACCCACACAGGAGAGTCCTCCTGTGAGAAGAAAAAGCGGGTCAATTCAGTTCTCAATAAAACCTCTCCACATACTTGTCTGTGTAGAGCAGTGGGTTTATTGGGCTGTTAAATTGAGTTAGCATAGGAGAAAAACTTATACCATATCAAGTAAAAAAGATCCATTTTTGATGAACCATTAAGGTCTCTCCATTTATTTGTCAGGTGTTCTGACAATTCAGTGTCCCATACTTTTGTTAGCCACTCTTCCTGGGACGAAGATGATTTGGACTTCCAATGGGCAGCCAGTGTCAATCTGGCTGCGGCAAGAAGCATAAGCACAAGAGATTTATGCATGATAAATGGGTTGGTCCCACACTCCAAGGATATGTCAGGTTTGCATTTTTTGGCATAGAAAGTATTGGTTTAAAGTTTTAAGATCTTTCCTATTTTAGTTGTTTCAAGATGGTTTTGGAGGCTTCTCTGTGTGATACAAGCCGGAAGGTTCTAGCTGACATGTGAGCTTTCTATTATGCCTAGAAACAAGCAGAAGGTTCCTGATGTTTGGGTTATTCCTTCAGAGAAGCTGAACTGGTTCAGACTGGTTGTGTTATCTCTTTTTGTCAAGGTCATTCTGTCTCTTTTTCCTTATGGAGTGGTGTTCTGTACATAGTATGCTTAAGTGCTAAGTTTTAGTCTTATTGTAAGTTTAAGCTTTTTTTAATGCAACTGGATTTTTGCTAAGAGACTATGCCAATCCTGAGTTTATAGATTTGAACTGTTATGCTCATTTACCTTCAGTAAACTTTGCTGAATGAAGCTGATTGCCTCTGGCCTACTTTTTGGGAACCCTTCAATGTGTTTGTTTTTACTCTAATTATACATGGAGTGCAATATGGAGCAAAATCATGACAGGAAAGGAGTGCCAGAGCTGGGTCTGGGGGAAGTATCTGTCAGGTGATGATGGAAATGGTATCAAAAGTTTGGATCCAGAATTGAACTATGCAACAGTTCCGCCACATGTGGAGCAATGTTCCAGTGTGTCCACAGCCCCGCCAACATAAATTGGAAGAGCCTTTTGCCAACTCTGGATAGACAGAGTAGAGTCCAATGCCATCTTAATAGTGTCTTCCATGTGGCTTCCTGTATTCTTACAGAGATAGTTTTAAGTGAGGGTTAGACCATATTGCTTCCTATACTTGTTCCTCTATCCGAAGGCAAGATCACTCTCCCACACTGATCATAGCCCCTGAGAAGAGCCTGAAACTTTACTAAGTAGAATTTTGTATATATTGGAAGCCATACCTTTATTACTTAAGGTCGCATTAATACAAAGTACAGTTTGCAATCGGAATTATTGAACCCCCATTGCAAATCAAGTTTATTATCAAAAGTTGCAATTTCAGCTGAATTTGGGGGAACCACTTGAAGCATCTGTTGTGTTGAGCTATTTCAATTGTTTTTGTTTGATTGTTTGATTTACTCATTGCAAACAGCTGAAAGTCTGTAAATTTTGATAATAAACCTGATTTGCAATGGGGTTCAATAATTTTGATTGCAACTGTAGTTAATAGTTCACAGGTGGCTAACCTGTCCCACAAGGAGTGTAAGCACTAGGGGTTGAACACAGGAAACTGCGTCATACTGAGTCAGACCATTCCTTTATCTAGCTCAGTATTGTCTACTCTACACTGAATGGCAATGGCTCTTTAACCTTTCAGGTAGGACATGTCTCTCAGACATTCCTGGAGATGCCAGGATTGAACCTGGCACTTTCTGCATGCAAGGTAGATTCTACCACTTGAGCTACAAGCAGGCAAGTTAATGGTTTGTGTCAGGTAGGAGAAGCCACTGCAGTGAAAATGAAGTGTTTTGAGAAGTTAGTTGGACTTTGTGACCTCCTTTCCCCCTCTTCCCAACTCCTAAGTCAAAACGGGGTATGTCTGATAGGCGGGTGTCTGATCTAAAATAGAGAATTGCCATCATGGATGCCTGTTATTTCCTCTCTTCTACTTTCTATCATTTCTCTTTTCATGCTTACCCCACCCCTCAAACTTCCTGCATTCTCATGGTATTCCACCCTGCCCCCCCCCAAACGGTTATACCCAGCAAGATGGGAGTGTGTACAGTGTAATAGCTGTTTGCCTTGAGGTGGTTATTATTATCCCCCCCCCCCTTTTGTTCTCCCCTTTCCACCTCTTCCAAAGACAAGCAAAGCGGCTATTGGGGCAGATCGTGGACTGCTGTTGGAATGGTCCTGGCTTCCACAGTGACATGGATGGCAACAGCACGATCCAAGAGATCCTTATCCCAGCGTCCAAAGTGGGCCTCGTCATTGGCAAAGGTGGAGAAACAATCAAGCAGCTACAGGTGGGTGTGATGTGGCTTCAGACAGGTGCATGGAGGAGGAGTCAGTGTTTACTAGTTACAGTGGTCCTGGCAATTGCAAGTGGGGAGAATGTTGCTGCTGCAGTCATGTTGTGCTTATGGGCTTCCCATATTGAACATCTACTTGACCACTGTGAGTACAGGAGGCGGGACTAGATGGGCCCTTGGCCTGATCCAGCAAGGCTCTTCTTATATTCTGCCTCCATGGTTGGAGGCAGCAGGCTTCTGAATACCAGTTGCTGGAAACCACAGGGCAAGAGAGTTGCTGTTGCACTTGGTTTCTTCTTTCAGGCTTCCTGCTGGGGCACCTGGTTGGCCACTGTGAGACAGTATGCTGGACTAGATGGACCCCCTTTGGCACTTATCATTTTCTAGAGTCCTCCTCCCCTGCTCTCCTTGTTTATGAGGAATGTACATATCTCATTTGGGGAGCTTTTGGATTGCTTTGCTTGTTTTGGCCAACAAAGCCTCAGAAAACTTGAACTCTTAGAACAGAAGGCAAAAGTTTCCACGCTGCACCAGACCATGAAGTGCCCCGAGTCTGGGATTGGGTGCAAGCAAACACTGCCTTTCTTGTAAAGCTTTAGAGCCCTTCCTTCATGAAGTGAGAGTCTGTTGCCAGTGGCTGGTCTGCATTTCCATGGAATTGCTCCAGAACTGCCTTTGGGTCTCTTTCTTCAGAGGGGTCATCAATATATATTTTCATAGAATCATAGAATCATAGAGTTGGAAGAGACCACAAGGGCCATCGAGTCCAACCCCCTGCCAAGCAGGAAACACCATCAGAGCACTCCTGACATATGGTTGTCAAGCCTCTGCTTAAAGACCTCCAAAGAAGGAGACTCCACCACACTCCTTGGCAGCAAATTCCACTGTCAAACAGCTCTTACTGTCAGGAAGTTCTTCCTAATGTTTAGGTGGAATCTTCTTTCTTGTAGTTTGGATCCATTGCTCCGTGTCCGCTTCTCTGGAGCAGCAGAAAACAACCTTTCTCCCTCCTCTATGTGACATCCTTTTATATATTTGAACATGGCTATCATATCACCCCTTAACCTCCTCTTCTCCAGGCTAAACATGCCCAGCTCCCTTAGCCGTTCCTCATAAGGCATCGTTTCCAGGCCTTTGACCATTTTGGTTGCCCTCCTCTGGACACGTTCCAGTTTGTCAGTGTCCTTCTTGAACTGTGGAGCCCTGAACTGGAAACAGTACTCCAGGTGAGGTCTGACCAGAGCAGAATACAGTGGCACTATTACTTCCCTTGATCTAGATGCTATACTCCTATTGATGCGGCCCAGAATTGCATTGGCTTTTTTAGCTGCCGCGTCACACTGTTGGCTCATGTCACGTTTGTGGTCAACCAAGACTCCTAGATCCTTTTCACATGTACTGCTCTCAAGCCAGGTGTCCCCCATCTTGTATTTGTGCCTCTCATTTTTTTTGCCCAAGTGCAATACTTTACATTTCTCCCTGTTAAAATTCATCTTGTTTGTTTTGGCCCAGTTCTCTAATCTGTCAAGGTCATTTTGAAGTGTGATCCTGTCCTCTGGGGTGTTAGCCACCCCTCCCAATTTGGTGTCATCTGCAAATTTGATCAGGATGCCCTTGAGTCCATCATCCAAGTCGTTGATAAAGATGTTGAATAAGACCGGGCCCAAGACAGAACCCTGTGGCACCCCACTAGTCACTCTTCTCCAGGATGAAGAGGAACCATTGATGAAGGAGCGTCTCCACCCCCATCGTTCTACCCGGACACTGAGGTCCAGCACCGAGGGCCTTCTGGCGGTTCCCTCACTGCGAGAAGCCAAGTTACAGGGAACCAGGCAGAGGGCCTTCTCGGTAGTGGCGCCTTCCCTGTGGAACACCCTCCCACCAGATGTCAAAGAGAACAACAACTACCAGGCTTTTAGAAGACATCTGAAGGCAGCCCTGTTTCGGGAAGCTTTTAATGTTTGATGTATTATAGTATTTTAATATTCTTTTGGAAGCCGCCCAGAGTGGCCGGGGAAGCCCAGCCAGATGGGCGGGGTATAAATAATAAATTATTATTATTATTATTATTATTATTATTATTATTATTATGAGCACCCTTTGGGTTCGGTCAGTCAGCCAGTTACAAATCCACTGAGTGGTAGCATAGTCAAGACCGCATTTTACCAGCTTCTTTACAAGAATATCATGGGGCACCTTGTCAAATGCCTTGCTGAAATCAAGGTAGGCTACATCCACTGCGTTCCCTTCATCTACCAGGCTTGTAATTCTGTCAAAAAACGAGATCAGGTTAGTCTGACATGACTTATTTTTCAGAAATCCATGCTGACTATTGGTGATCACAGCATTCCTTTCTAGGTGCTCACAGACTGTTTGCTTAATGATCTGCGCCAGAATCTTCCCTGGTATTGATGTCAGACTGACTGGGCGGTAATTATTTGGGTCCTCTCTTTTCCCCTTTTTGAAAATAGGGACAACATTTGCCCTCCTCCAGTCTGCCGGGACTTCGCCTGTTCTCCAGGAATTCTCAAAGATGACTGCCAGTGGTTCTGAGATCACATCTGCCAGTTCTTTTAATACTCTTGGATGCAGTTCATCTGGCCCTGGAGACTTGAATACATCTAAACTAGCCAAGTATTCTTGTACTATCTCCTTAGTTATTCTGGGCTGTGTTTCCTTTGCTGAATCATTTGTTTCAAATTCTTCAGGTCGGGCATTGTTTTCTTTATCGGAGAAGACTGAGGCAAAGAAGGCATTGAGGAGTTCAGCCCTTTCTGTGTCCCCTGTTTGCATTTCACCATCTTCTCCTCTGAGTGACCCCACTGTTTCTTTGTTCTTCCTTTTGCTACGAACATACCCATAAAAACCTTTTTTTGTTGCTTTTAACCTCTCTAGCAAGCCTGAGTTCATTCTGTGCTTTAGCTTTTCTGACTTTGTGTCTACACTTGCTGGCTATTTGTTTGAATTCCTCTTTGGTGGTTTCCCCCCTTTTCCATTTTTTGTACACATCCTTTTTTAATCTTAACTCAGTTAAAAGTTCTTTAGATAGCCACCCTGGCTTCTTTAGGCACCTTCCATGTTTCCGTCTCATTGGTATTGCCTGACGTTGTGCTTTTACTATCTCCCTCTTAACAAACTCCCAGCCATCATGAACTCCCTTTCCTTTTAGTATTACTGTCCATGGGATCTCACCCAGCACTTCCCTAAGTTTTATGAAGTCGGCTTTCTTAAAGTCAAGAAATTGAGTCCTAGTATGCTTGGCTGCTCCTTTTCGCTGTATAGTAAACTTCAGAAGAGCATGATCACTCGCGCCTAATGATCCTTCCACTTCTACCCCACTAACCAGGTCATCAACATTGGTTAGGACCAGATCTAAAATGGCTGTTCCTGTTGTTGCTTCTCCCACTTTCTGGACAATGAAGTTGTCTGCAAGGCCAGTGAGGAATCTGTTTGACCTTATGCTCTTGGCTGAGTTTGACATCCAACAAATATCCGGGTAATTGAAGTCCCCCATTACTACGATCTCCCTTCCTTTTGCATGCTTGGCCATCTGTTCCAGGAAGGCATCATCTATGTCCTCCGTTTGGCTTGGGGATCTATAGTAAACTCCCACAATGAGGTCACTGTTATTCTTCTCTCCCTTAATTTTGACCCAAATGCTCTCACTTTGGCTTTGAGGTTCTAAATCTTGGATCTCTTCACAGGTATACACATCCCTGACATATAACGCCACTCCTCCTCCTTTCTTGTCTGGTCTGTTTCTCTGAAATAGATTGTATCCCTCCATTATTACATTCCAATCGTGGGACTTATCCCACCAGGTTTCAGTGATGCCTATTATGTCATATTTAGTTTGCTGTACCAAGAGCTCAAGCTCATCTTGTTTATTTCCCATGCTTTGCGCATTAGTGTACAGACATTGAAGTCCATTAATCATTCCCCCGTGTCTCTTATTTAAGGATTTTTTCCTCCCACCACTAGGTCTGCGTGCTGTTTGCTCCATTTGGTCTATGACATTTGGATGATCATCTTCATCAATTGATAGACTCCTACCTTCAGGAGCACTGTCTCCCTCCCCCACATTAGTCAGTTTAAAGCCCTCCTGATGAGGTTTCTGAGATTTTTGGCAAAAACATTTCTCCCAACCGTTGTGAGGTGCAGCCCATCGCTTGCCAGAAGTCCATCTTCAAGAAACTGCAGTCCGTGATCTAAGAATCCAAACCGTTCCTGTTTACACCATTTGCGAAGCCAGCTGTTCGCTTCCACTATTTTTCCCTCTCTCCCTGGGCCACGTCGTTCAACTGGGAGGACAGATGAGATGACAATTTGTGCATTTAATTGCTTCAGTTTCCTGCCCAGAGCCTCGTAGTCTCTTTTGATCTTCTGGAGGCTATTGCTTGCAGTGTCATTGGTTCCCACATGAACCAAGAGGAAGGGGTATTTGTCAGTGGGTTTTATGATTCCTTGCAGTCGTTCAGTTACATCTTGGATCTTTTATTAAACACAATATTTTTTTCTTTACAAAAGTAACTCAAAGCCACATAAGTAAGCAAACCCTTTAAAGACAGCATAAAACAAAACAAAAATCTAAGACAATCCTATTTTTAAAAGGGCAGGATTAAAACATTCTACCTAGTCCACAGATAATTTAGAAGTCAAGTCCTGACAGAAGAAGAAATGTTTTTGCCTGGCACCTAAAGGTATATAATGATGGTGCTAGGCAAATCTCCTTGGGGAGATCATTTCTACAAGCAGGGAGCCACCACTGAAAAGGCACCATTCTCATACTACCACTCTCTAGACCTCCTGTGAAGGGGGCACATGAAGAAAAGCCTCAGATGACGATTCTGGGTCAGTTCATATGGGGAGAGGTGATCCTTGAAGTATTAAAGTCCTGAGCCAGATAATGTATTAATTTAAAAAGCACTGAACAACTTAGGTTTATGGAACTTGAGTGGTCGCCTGAACCCTTCTATCCTAGCTTGATCACCGAGATCATCTGTATGAGCATCATTGGTCATTCCCCAAGTTTATGAGGCTCATTTGATGAGAAATCGAGCCTTGAGTGTAATTGGCTCAGTCTTATGGAATGCTTTCCCAACCCAACAGAGATTGGCACCTTCTGTACCAACTTTTAACTGCCTGCTGCAAACCTTTCTATTTTGCCAAGCCTTATGCAGTCAATTAAGAATGCATCCTTCTGCATTGGTTACTTGATGTCTTTTTAATTTTCTAATATAGTTTTTATTCCATAACATTATGTTTTATTTCTCTAAACTGCATATATAATGACAGCAGTGTCTATAAATATTTTTTTATAAATAAAGCTTTATAGGTTAGTGACAGCACTTTGAATTGGATATGCTTGTGGGTGGCAAAGCTCCCCCCCCCCCCAGCAACCTTCCCTGGAGCCCATAGGTGCCTGCCTCACCAAAGTGATTATCATAGCCAATAGAGGTGTGCACTTGATTGCAGGATGTGTTTGTGTTGGCAAAGTTGTCCCTGCCCCACCCACCAATTTTATCTAATTCCTGCATTATAGGGTGTTGAACTGGATGACTGTTGGGGGTCCCTTCTAATTCTATGAATACTTGTTTGAGTGTATTCTGTCCACCTGATAAATTCGGGAGCTGAAGACTCTTCTGGGATGAATTAGAAGTGGCCCTAATATATTGCAAGACAATGTATCCTAAGGCAGTCCTAATTGTGTGTGGTGACTTTAATGCATGGGTAGGCTTGAGCCCAAATGACAAGGAAAACAATCATTGCCTGGATGGCAATGAAGCTTTTTTACCTGAGCACTACTCCATGGATAAAATGATCAACAAAGAAGGTAAAAAGCTAGTTGAACTAATGTCCTGCTTGCAGCTGACATGCTTGCATGGTAGTCCATGGGACAAATAAAATGGTTACTTTACTTTCCTCAATAGCAGAACAAGAAGCGTTATTGACTACATTTTCTGTCTTTCAAAGGTATTGCCGTTAGGGCTCAGTTATATTTTAGATTGACCAGAAACTGATCACCTACCTATCTTCCTGTCCATTTCCCTTTCAGTCCCTCAGTTGCCCATTCCATCAAATTATTTGGCAGAGGGAACAGTATCTATGGGCAAACATTTAAAGTGGTCTACCTCAGTTGAACATTCAGTTCAGGCCCATTTGAACAGCTCCCATTGCTAGCATGTTCACCAGAACACGGTTAATGGACATTTAGATCCCGTTGAAGGCATCATGTCTATTTTTTGTAGATTTAAGACCACTTTTATCTAAACCAGGTCACTCATCTAGTAAGGCTTTTGGCAAACCTGGGTGGGTACACTAATGAGTGCAGGCAAGCAAAAAGGAATTTGGCTCAACTAACTAGGAGGACAGACAACAGCTACCGTATTTTTTGCTCCATAGGGTGCACCGGACCATAGGGCGCACCTAGTTTTTAGGGGGGGGGGATAAAGAAAAAAAAATTATTCCCCCCCCCCCCCCAAGCCCCAAAGAGGCTGCAAGCTGCTATCTGCAAGCCTTCAGAGTCTGGCGGGAACTCCCGCCGGGCTTCGAAGGCTTGCAGATAGCTGCCTGAAGCCTGCATTCGCTCCATAGGACGCACACACATTTCCCCTTCATTTTTTTTATATAATATTTTTATTCATTTTCAAATACAAGTTTATATAACCAATATCAAAATTTTATCACATAACCTTTTTTTTTTTACTTCCCCCAGCTTCTCTGCCAATCTTCCGTTTTGTTTATTTATTCACACATTTTCTAATTTTAATATTGCCTTTAAAATATAACCTCCCCAATCTTATTCCCTTTTTTACAATATTCCTCATATTTTCACAGAACATCTTGAAAACCTACAAGCGTTGTCTGTTCATCACATATACTTTTCAGATAATCTGTAAATTTTCCCCAGTCCTCGGTGAACTTCTGGTCTCGCAAATATCGAATCTTCCCCGTTAGTTTATCCAGTTCTGCAAAGTCCGTCAATTTCAATCTCCATTCTTCGACCGTCGGTAATTCTTCCTGTTTCCATTTTTGGGCCATGAGTATTCTCGCCACTGTTACTGCGTATTGGGAAAGTTTACAGTCTTTTTTACATATTTCATTTCCTACAATTCCTAAAAGAAAGGCCTCCGGTTTCTTAACAAATGTATATTTCAACATCTTTTTCAATTCATTATAAATCATTTCCCAGAAGCCTTTCACCTTTTTACATTCCCACCACATACGGTAAAATGTCCCTTCTTTTTCTTTACACTTCCAACACTTATTACACGTTTTGTACATTTTTGCAAGTTTTACTGGTGTGATATACCATCTATATACCATTTTCATAACATTTTCCTTTAACGCAGTACATGCCGTAAATCTTAATCTTTCATTCCATAATTTTGTCCAGTCATCAAATTGTATATTATATCCAAAATCTCTGGCCCAATGTACCATCACTGATTTAACTTCTTTGTCTTTTGTATACCATTCCAGCAGCATTTTATACATTTTTGATAAAATTTTATAATCATTACTTAGTATTTCTGTTTGGAATTTTGAATCTTTTCCCACATACCTACACTCTTTAATATCCCTTTTAAACATTTCATTAACCTGATAATAATGCAACCAATCATATACATACTCTTTTACCTCTTCATATGGTTTTATTTTCCATTTCCCTTCTTCTTTAATTATCAACTCTCCATATGTTATCCATCTCCCCCTCATATTGATCTTTTTAACACTCATCGCCTCTAATGGAGATAGCCAGTGAGGAAGTTTTGGTTCTAATAGGTTTTTATACCTATCCCATATTTATAAGAGATCTACGGAAAATGTGGTTTTTAAAACCTTTATGTATTTTCTTCTTTTCACACCATAAATATGCGTGCCAACCAAATCTGTTGTCGAAACCTTCCAAATCTAACAACTCTCCATTTTCTAATTTTATCCACTCTTTTACCCAACAGAGGCATGATGCTTCATAATATAGTTTCAGATCTGGCAGAGCGAAGCCCCCTCTTTCTTTCGCATCCGTTAATAACTTAAATTGAATTCTTGGCTTCTTACCCTGCCAGATATACCTTGAGATTACTCTTTGCCATTCTTTAAATATTGATGCCCCCTTGATTATAGGAATTGTCTGAAACAAAAATAACATCTTTGGCAGCACACTCATCTTTATCGTTGAAATTCTCCCCCAAAATGATAACTTCATCCTTCCCCACACCTCCAGATCTCTTTTTATTCCATTCCACACTGGTATATAATTATTCTGAAACAGATCAATACTCTTGGGGGTTAACCATATTCCCAAATATTTGATTTTCTTTACCACTTCTATCTCTATTTGTTGTTGCATTGTTTCTATCATCTTTTGATTCATATTTTTTGTGATTATTTTAGTCTTTTTCTTATTCAGTATAAACCCTGCCACTTGACCGAACTGCTCTATCTCTTCTAATATTTTTTTTACACTTTTCAGTGGTTCTTCCACTCTTAGTATCAGATCATCGGCAAAAGCTTTAACCTTATATTCATTTTGACCTACTGTCACCCCTTTTATTTCTCCATTTTTCCTTATTGATTTCAGAAAGACCTGCAGTACCAAGATGAATAACAATGGGGAAAGAGGACATCCCTGCCTTGTGCCCTTGGTTATTCTTATATCTTCTGTAGTAATATTATTTACTATCAACTTTGCTCTCTGTTCTGTATATATAGCCTTTATTCCGTTAAAAAATTCTTTTCCCACATCCATCAGTTCCAAATTTTTTAACATAAATTGCCATGATATATTATCGAAGGCCTTTTCTGCGTCCACAAATATTAACATAGCTTGTTTCTCATTCCTGGCAGTCAAATATTCTAAAATATCAATTGTATTTCTTATATTGTCTTTCATCTGCCTGCCCGGAAGAAAACCCGCTTGATCTTTGTGTATAATTTCTTGTAATACCTTTTTCATCCTCATTGCCAATATACTTGCAAAGATTTTATAGTCTGTATTCAACAATGAAATAGGCCTATAATTTTTAACTTGTGTTAAATCGGAATCTTGTTTTGGAATAAATGTGATAAAGGCTTCTTTCCAGGTTTCCGGGATTTCTCTTTCTTTCATAATGTTATTCATAACTTCTTTCATTGGTACAAGTAGGATGTGTTTCATTTCTTTATAGTAACTTGCCGTAAATCCATCTGGTCCTGGAGCTTTCCCTTTTTTCAATTCTTTTATTGCCTCTTTTATCTCTTCAATTTCTATTGGGGCGTTCAGTCTGTCTTTTTTTTCTGTCGGGATCTTCTGCACCTCTTTTTCTTTTAAAAATCTTTCTATTTTCCTCATATTATTCTTTTCTCTACTTTTGTATAGATGTCTGTAAAAGTCCAAGAATCCCTTTCTAATCCCTTTCGGATCATCTATTTCTGTACCTTCAATGATGATTTTATTATCAGTATTCTGTTCCTTCCTTTTCTTAATCTGCCACGCCAGCCATTTTCCTGATTTATTAGCGAATTCAAAGTTCCTTTGTCTCATTTTTTTAATATTCCATTCCACTTCTTTATTTATTATCATTGCAAATTGTGTTTGCAAAGCCTTTATACTCTGTCTTATTTTCAAATTGTTAGGTTTTTTTTATTAATTTTTGTTCATTGTCCATTATTTGCTTTAAAATTTCCTTTTTTCCTTTCTCTCTGCTTTTATTTTTCAATGAATTCTGCTGGATAAAAAATCCTCTCATCACAGCTTTGCTGGCATCCCATACTGTCTTCATTTTCGTGCCCTTGTTACAATTATTTACAAAATAGTCTGTCAAATACTTTTGTGCCCTGTTAATGATTTTTTGATCATCTAGAAGGTAATCATTAATTCTCCATCTGAAGGTTCTTTCCTCATATCCTTTTATTTCAAATTTTATTGCACTGTGATCCGAAATTACTCTTGGTTGAATTTCAATATCCAATATTCTCGGAGTTAATTCATTGGATACCCATACTTGATCTATTCTTGACATTGATTGATTTGGCTCAGAGTGAAATGTGAACTCCTTTCCCAACGGGTGTCTAAGTCTCCAAATGTCTATTAAATTACAATTCTTTGTCATCGAAAAAAAAAGTCTTAGGTAATTTTCCATCCTTACTCATCCCTGTTGCTCTCAGTCTGTCCATTTCCATTGACACCACTCCATTCATATCTCCCATTATTATAATCTTTTGGTCCATATAGTCAAACAATTTTTCTTCTAAATTTTTATAAAAATCAGTCTTATTACCATTAGGTGCATAGATCCCAACAATTATTAATTTTTCTCCTTGCCATTTGATCTGCACTGCAATAACTCTTCCCCCTTCATCTTTGAAAATTTGCTGAGTTTCAGTTTTGTTTCTTATATACAATACCACTCCTCTCTTTTTTTCTTTGTCAGAAGATATAAATTCATTTCCTAATCTTTTATTAATCAAAACTTTTCTATGTCTTCTTGCCACATGAGTTTCTTGTAAACATATAATGTCTAAGTTTTTCTTTTTCAAATATTGTTCAATTTTATTCCGTTTTTTTATTGTTAATCCCATTAATATTCCAAGTCCATAATTTCAACGCCATTTTAACCTCTTATTAAAATTTTTAATTTTTATTACAAATTTTATAATCTTTCTTCCTCTTCTTCATCTTCTTCTTCTTCTTCCTTTTTTTCTGTCTTCTTCTTCCTCCTCCAATTCCGAACCTCCTGTTCCTGCTTCTGCACCCCTTACTTCTTCTTCATCTGTTCGTAACTCCTTGTATCTTCTCAGAAATTTGTTTGTTTCCTCTGGGCTCGTATAGCTGTGTTTCTTGCTTTTATAGAAAAAGGAGATTCCTTCCGGAAATTCCCATCTAAATTCTATCTTGTTTCTCTTGAGAATTTGCACCATTGGTTTATATGGGTCTCGCCGTTTCAACAACCTGATTGGGATGTCTTTAAAGATAATTATGTAATTCCCTTCAATATTCAATCTCTTCTCTCTATTATTTTGTAATATCATATTTCTCATTTCTCTATCCCTAAATGTAATCAAACAATCACCTGGAAATTTCCTTGCCTTAGTTGTTCTTACCTTCATTCGGAATGCGTTTTGCACTGTTTTTGCCACCTCTTCTGTCTGCAGCTCCAACCATTGTGCTATCCCTTCTATCAGTTTCTCTTTAATATTTTCACCTTGCGTCTCCGGCACAGATCTTAACCTTAGGTTAACTTCTCGTTGCCTGAGTTCATTCATGGCAATCACATCCCACACCACCACCTGTGATTTATTAATTTCCGACATCCCTGTTTTAATTTTTTCCTCCTCTTTTTTCACTTCTTTCAATTCCAACTTTGTCCTTTTCACCCCCTCTTCTAAAGTTTGTGTTCTCTTAGTTACGTCCTTTAATTGCCCTTTCAATTCATTTACTGCTACATCAACTTTTTTATCCATCTGTCCAATCCTTTTATCCACTTGTTCTAAGTTAGTCTCTATATTCTTTTCACTTTGCTTTATATCATTTTTAATTTCTGCAAACATTTTCAATATCTCTCCTTTAAAATCTGGTTCCTGTTTAGAGCCTCTCCTTTCCATCGGTGTTCCTCTCTCACTCACTTTCTTCTGTACATGAGTCATTTTGATTACATTCCCTTCAAGGCCCTTCCGATTCCTTCCCAAAAATCAAACAATACAATATCAAACAATAGAAAGAGTACCCAAATACAAAGAGAGAGAAGGGGCCCAACACCACCAGAGTCAGTGGGAGCAATCTTCTTACCACTTTCATGGCTACTGACTTCCAATTCCCAACAATATTCCCAATTTTAAATTATATATTCAATTTACAACCCAAAGGACCCCAAAACAAATCTTGCCTCTTGAATGGCTAACAGTTTCCAATTTTCGACAGTATTTCAGGCAAAATCTTAAATTCTTATCGTTGAAGAAAAATAAAAACTTATCTTCTTGCCACCAATTAGGCTAATCCACCAAGTCAGCAAACCACAAAAATCAAATTATGTCCTTATGAATTTTTAAATCCAAATGTTGAGAGTATTGAAAACGTTGAAAAAGATAAACATATGCAGAAAAAGAATGGCCAAATAATATGGTAATTAAAAAATAAAAATAAAAGGTTTGCGGATAGCCGCCTGAAGCCCGGGGAGCGCAGCGGGAGTTGGCGCTGCGCTCCCCGGGCTGCAGGCTGCTTCCCGCAAGCCTTTGGGAACTCCCGCCGGGCTCCGAAGGCTTGCGGATAGCTGCCTGAAAGCCGAAAGCCTGCATTCGCTCCATAGGACGCACACACATTTCCCCTTCAATTTTGGAGGGGAAAAAGTGTGTCCTATATAGCGAAAAATACGGTAATTTGGAAACTTTGGCTTTTTATCATTCAAATTATAAGGGACTACTAAGGGGGGAGGAGGTCATTCATGATTATTCAGTGGAAAGAGTTGGGAATGGCCCCCTTGGATAGAAATGATAGACATTTCTGAAATTTGATCTCAGACACAGGTTTTAATCCTATGTTAGATGCTTGCATCTCTGCTAATACCTGGTGTATTTACTTCAGCAATATCTTTGAAAGTGATTGTGACAGCTGTCCTAATGGACCAACTACTACTCAGGACTGGTTAATGTTACCAGAATGGCCCCCAGTCTCAGAACAAGTAGTAAGCGATCTTATAGGTGCTTTAGTGAATGATAAAGCTCCTGGAGAGGACATGATCCCATCAGAGGTTTTGAAGAACAACTCTGATTGGTGGTCTCTTCTCCTAGCAAAATGATTTTTGTATATAAACTGTACTAGCACTTTCCCTGAGGGCTGGAAGCAGAGTGTAATCATTCCAATCAACAAGAAAGGTGATAAACATAGCCCCCAGAACTATCGGCCTATTAGCTTATTGGATATCAGCTCTAAGATATATAGCCACTACCTTCTTCACAAACTGACAAGTTGGGTGGAAGAAAACAATATATTGCATCAGGAACAAGCTGGGTTTAGGAAGGGCCACAGTACAATCAATTTTTTGTATTACATCATCTAATCTAAAAATACACTAGTTTTCCTTCCAAACGGCTTTTTGCTACGTTTATTGACGTATCAGCATTTGATACAATTAATAGGAATCTTCTGTGGGGTAAACTTGCAAGGACTAACATCTACAAAAGTTTGTTACAGTCAAACCTCAGTTGTTGAATGTAATCCATTCCGGCAGACCATTTGACTTGGAAACTTTTGACAACTGATCGGTTTCAAGAGCTTCTTGCGCTCAGGTGGAAGCCACGTTGGACATTCGAGTTCCAAGAAATGTTAGAAAACTGGAGCATTTACTTCTGGATTTTTGGCTTTCAGGAACCGAAATGTTTAAAAATGGAGCCATTCAAGAACCAAGGTTTGACTGTACTCCTAATACCAGAGTTACATACTAATACAACCATAAGGCTAAGGATCAGTACAGATGGAAGGTTGACGAAGGAAATCAGTACTAATAAAGGAGTCAGAAAAGGTTGTTTGCTAGCACCACTCTTATTTAACCTCTATATTAATAATATTGTAACAAAGTTAAACCACCCTGATCAATTTCCTCCTTCAATTGGGGATCATAAAACAGCAATTCTGATATATGTAGATAATATTGTATTACTATCTTTGAATAGAATAGGGATGAGGAGAAGCCTGAAAAAACTAAACAAGTTTTGCCCATCAGAGAAACTCAGAATAAATTACACAAAATCAAAGGTGACTATCTTTGGCAAACGCACCCCTAAGTTTAATTGAAATCTAGGTGGCAACAAAGTAGATCAGGTTCCCTCCTTTGATGAGAAAAATTCATGAAAACCTCAGCTACAAAACATAATAGCAACAGTACAGAAGTCAGCCTATGCTATACTGACTTTTTTTTATTCTAAAGGTGGCAGGCTGGTAATTCCAGCCCTAAAAGTCTATTTAGGGAAACTAGTAGCTCAAATGCAGTATGGTATTGAAATTTGGGGGATAAATCACAGCAACCTGAAAGACCTTGAAGTGTGCCAGAATGTGTGCTGGCAGTACCTCCAGGTACCCTGGCTGCTTTCCTCAGGACAGAGACAGGCGTGGTGTCTGTAAAAGCTAGGGCGGAGATGGCTGCTCTTTCGTAGTATAAAAAGGTCCCGGATATGTCAGAGGACCGTTTGCCTAGACACTGCCTGGAAGACCAATGGCAGAAGGGTGGTTGGGCCAAGCTAGCACAAGATTTGCTAGTCTCAAAAAACCTGACAAGACATTTTTGTATTCCCATGAGTTAAAAGACTGCTCAGGAATTGGATCTATAAGCAGGCTAATGAGCAAGATTTATCTTTAATCTATATCTCAAAATTCTCCCATTGGTACCATTTGCTGAAATCTAACCGCACCAGAGCCCAATATTTGCAGACACTTAACTTTGCCTCCCTGATAACTGTTTTTACAGCTCTCCGCTTTCAAACAATGCCCACATCAGTCTTAGATGGAAGATATAGGAAAGCTCCAAGACATTTAAGATTCTGTATTTGTGGGGTAGGTGAAGTAGAAGACCTTCCCCATTACATACCCCATTGTCAGCTCTATCAAAATCCCAGAAAGAGATTTTTGGAACAGATGTTGGCACTGCTACAGGGACAGACCCCTGAAGTGAAAATATGTTGGCTGTTATCTGACTGTGACCCACTTGTTACATATAAAACAGCCTTATTTGCAAAAGCCACTAAAAGTATTTGTGCTAGTCCCATAAAAGGCAATCCGGTAGATTGTGCAGGGGATTGATTAATTTGATTTATTGTAAATGGTTGTTTATTTCTGGATCTTTCTTAATAGGTTTTATTGGATTTGCAGGTTTTGTAACGGCTTTTAGTCAAAAATAATACGTGATTGATACACAATTATATGAATGCACCATGAGCACAAGCATTTAAATGCAAAGTGAAAGTGGGAGAGGGTGGTAGAGCAAAAAATCCTTGCCTGCTTCTTCCTCTCTCCCCACCCCACCCCCCTTTTCGTTTTACTGTCACTTGCCTTCTGCTTATGGAGTTATCAGGAAAAGCTGGCCAAGCCATGTCACTTACGGTAACTACATGAAAGTCCAAAGCTCCAGGGGAGTTCCCATTGCTTATCCCTGCTTTTTTCCACCCCCACTCCCCACCATTTTCATAGCCTTTCTGTCTGTTTTGGCATTTCCATTTATTTTTTGTGGCATTTTCTCTTTTCTCTCCCCATTGCACTGCCATTGGCACTTTTGCAGGAACGAACAGGCGTGAAAATGATTATGATCCAAGACGGTCCTTTGCCAACTGGAGTAGATAAACCTCTCCGGATTACTGGAGACGTTTTTAAAGTACAGGTATGTATCGAAGAGGATTTGCCATTATGCTGATAGAACATTAGGAGGATTTGCAATAATGGCACAGTTGGACTGCTGTCGGTCTGTCTCTCTCTCACATGTACACAATGATGGTGGCAGGGTGGAGGACCTCAAGCATATGGGCCAAGCAGTCCTTTTTCCCATTTGCATCTGCCACACACCATCTTTACATTGGTAACCCACTCAAATAGAGTTTGGTCAAGGAAAGGAAAGGAAAGGAAACCAGTGCAAATCCTTGCGCTGCTGGTGAGGAGGGGTGTTGTCAGGCTGCCAGAAAAGCCCTGCCAGCCGTTATCTGAAGCTGTAAATTAGAAGCGGGCAAGTTAATTGGCAGCAATTAAATTTTATTGCTCAACACTCAGCGTGTTGCAGTAGTAGAGCGTGTTGCAGTAGTCCAAGTGGGAGATAAGCAGAGCATGCACCACTCTGGTGAGACAGTCTGTGGGCAGGTAAGGTCTCAGCCTGTGTGCCAGATGGAGCTGGTAGACAGCTGCCCTGGACACAGAATTCACCTGTGCCTCCATGGACAGCTGTGAATCCAAAATGACTCCCAGGCTGCACACCTGCTCCTTCAAGGGCACAGTTGCCCCATTCAGGACCAAGGAGTCCCCCACACCCACCCGCTCCCTGTCCCCCAAGAACAGTACTTCTGTCTTGTCAGGATTCAACCTCAATCTGTTAGCCGCCATCCATCCTCCAACTGCCTCCAGACACTCACACAGGACCTTCACTGCCCTCACCGGTTCTAATTTAAAAGAGAGGTAGAGCTGGGTATCATCCGCATACTGATGAACACCCAGCCCAAACCCTCTCATGATCTCTCCCAGCAACTTCATATAGATATTAAAAAGCATGGGGGAGAGGACGGAACCCTGAGGCACCCCACAAGTGAGAGCCCAGGGGTCTGAACACTCACCCCCGCACAACCGCATTCTAGAAACGGCCCAGGAAGAAGGAGCAGAACCATTGTATAAGAGTGCCCCCAGCTCCCAGCCCCTCTAGACGGTCCAGAAGGATGTTATGGTCGATGGTGTCAAAGGCCGCTGAGAGATCCAGCAGAACTAGGAAGCAGCTTTCACCTTTGTCCCTAGCCCGCCGGAGACCATCAACCAACACGACCAAGGCAGTTTCAGTCCCATGATGAGGCCTGAATCCCGACTGGAAGGGATCCAAATGGTCCGCATCCTCCAGGCGTGCTTGGAGTTGTTCAGCAACCACCCGCTCAATCACCTTGCCCAAGAACGGAAGATTTGAGACTGGGCGATAGTTGGCCATATTGGCCAGGTCTAAAGATGTTTTTTTAAGAAGCGGTTTAATGACCGCCTCTTTCAGCGGGTCTGGGAAGTCTCCCTCACAGAGGGAAGCATTCAGCACCCCGCAGAGCCCATCACCCAGCCCTTCCTGGCTTGCCTTTATTAGCCAGGATGGGCAAGGATCAAGGAGACAGGTGGTTGGCTCTTCATGAAATTGCAATACAGTCGAAAGAGACCCAGTGTGGTGTGCTGGATAAAAGTGTTGGGCAAGGAGTTACCAGTTGCTGGCAACAGCAGGAGAGGAGAGTGCTCTTATGCTTGGGTTCTCCTTGCAGGCATCCACATGCATCTGGTTGGCTACTGTGAGAACAGGTTGCTGGACTAGATGGGCCATTGGCCTAATCCAGCACAGCTCTTCATATATTCTTAGGTGAGGGGAGCCCCAGGTTCAAAACACTCCCCACCCCAGCCATGAAGCTTGTTGGAGAACCTTGGGCCTGCCTAACTCCAGCAGCTATGTTCTACTTCTGCTGTCAGAGGCAGTATGCTTCTAATACCTGTTGCTGGAGACCGCAGGAGGGGCAAGTAGTATTATGCTCCCTGAAGAGGCAAGGATAATTTTTTTGTGTGGGGATCTAACAAAACTAGTCATCAACCTGTTTTCCTCCTTCTGCATTTGAACAGCAAGCAAGAGAGATGGTACTGGAGATCATTCGAGAGAAAGACCAGGCAGACTTCAGGGGCATACGCAACGAATTCACTTCCAGAATGGGCGGAGGCAGCATAGAGGTGTGGATTTATCTTATATGTTATAGACCCAAAGGGACATCTAGTCCAATTCCCTGCAATACAGGAATCTTCTCCCTAGGGAAAAAAGTGAAGTTGAGAGATGGTTTTATATTATTTTATTTATTGATTTATACATGCATACATGCATATTGTGCATATTTGCACAGCTTTAGGAGGCTGAAGTAATTACTCATTTATTTAAAATGATGCTTTCCTGGGCAACCAGCCTGGAGCCGCTGACAGTACCCTGACAGATTGTACCAATTCCTCTTTAATTGCCAGTTAAGTCATAAATCATGACAAACAGGGCAGGAGCTGCCAGGGTGCAGCCTGCCAAGACTGATAACTGAAAGTAGCAATTTCAATGCCTTTTACAACAAAATTTAACGCTGAGAGGACACGTAGAACAATTAACAATGGC
The DNA here is from genome assembly GCF_964106645.2 of Podarcis pityusensis. Taxonomy (NCBI): domain Eukaryota; kingdom Metazoa; phylum Chordata; class Lepidosauria; order Squamata; family Lacertidae; genus Podarcis; species Podarcis pityusensis. The sequence goes on from NC_138045.1 coordinate 23,599,229, forward strand.
CGTCAACTCTCAACATGCAGAAATGGCCAGGATGGTGGGAGAAACCCAGAGACGGTCAATGAGACACACACATACCCCGATTCCCCCATTGAAGTTCAATGGACAGACCTCTGAGTTGCTTGGGTTGAAAGCGAACATGGAAATGTTTTTGAAGGTGAGGCAAGATGACTTTTTGTCAGACCAGGAGCGTGTGTTTTTAGTTATTAGTCTTCTGGAAGGAGCCGCCAGATGCTGGGTGATTACCTTACTAATTAATCAATACCCTTTTTGTTGAGGTTGAACAGTTTTATGGCTCATCTCTATTCCATGTCCCAGGACCCGCAGCAGAAACCTGCAAATACATGAAAGCTAATTAAGCTGAAGCAGGGGTCTAACTCAGTAATGGAGTACAGTACATAGTTCAGTTTGCTGTCGAAGGAGCTAGCGTGGGATCATGATTCCTTGATAGCTATTTACCGTGCAGGGCTGAGTGAAAGCCTGCTAATAGATAATTTATTATGGTCAAAGACCAGCTCACACAACACAATAAAAACAGCGTTCATAAAGATAAAATATACAATTAGAGCAGATTGCAGCAATAGCTCATGAGTTAAAATTGAGATATATACGTACATACACCTGTACAAGTGAGATTTGGGCTACCATAAAAATTGACCCTGAGGTGCCCTAAAGGGCGACTTCAGCTTTTTCCTAGTAAGCTATTTCATTCTAGAGGATGATCTGTGCCTACAAATCTGGGCGCAGAATCTGACTACCAGCCAGGTCATCTTGTGATCTTTGCCTACCTAAGTGGAGAGAATTAAGTTTAGACTTGTCTGAAAGATTGGCAAGCCTCTTCAGCAAAGGATCAATGGTGTCTCTCTACGAATCTCAGCATAAAAAGGACATCTAAAAATATATATGTTTGGGGCTTCCTTATTTCCCCTAATGGGCAGGCGCAAAGTCTCTGTGAGTACGAGACACTTCTATAGGAGCCTTCCAGAACTGATGAGGGCAAGGCCGAGCTTCTAGGAAGAGTGAAAGCCCTTCTTGCATTTCTGGATGCAAGGAAAAATAGATATGTTGCTGGAGTGGCTACATATCTCCCGTTTTCTATGATTTTATAATTGGGGACCCTTATACAGCCCTGTTGTCTCTCTGTGTCCATGATTCTTTGCCTAACCACGGATCTAGCTTGGCCCAGGCCCATAGTTATGAGGGTTTGGGGAGCAGGGCCCAGTTTCTGAAGAGTGTTTAAGACTTCTGTCTGCCAGCCAGACTGGCTCTGAGGAGTTTGGATTGCACTCTTTCAAGGGGAATGAACGAGGAGGGAGGTGGGCCCAGAAAGGATCCGTAAAGGAGCTGTGCCAATGTTTTGGCTTTATATAATTTTAGTGCCGTGGGGACATAAAAAACCCCCTTGAGTTCTAAAAAATTTAAGGATAGCATTTGAAGATCTTTCTCCGGCACACTCATTTGAGTTAATATGAATTTTGTTGGATCCTGATGCCTGGACCACCATTCCTAAATATTTATAGTTCGAGATTTGTTCTAAATTTTGGCCTTGACGTTTCCAGTTTCTGAGCTTTGGTTTTTTCCCAAAAGCAATAATTTTGGTCTTCTGATAATTTATTTTGAGGCATTCCATCTCACAATAGGCAGCTAATTTTCTTAGTGCTCTCCTAAGCCCTAAGGGGGTTCTGGATAGTATTACCGCATCGTCTGAATAAAGCAGAGCCGTGATATGCCGGTTTGCTAACTTCGGAGGGTGGAAGTCAAGGTTATGGAGAGTGGTTACTAAGTTATTTAAATAAAAATTAAATAATAAAGGGGCCAAAAGGCATCCTTGCCTAACACCCTTAAATGTTTTGATGGGATCTGTTAAATGCCCTAGCCGGCTGCACCTGACTCTAAGGGCCGTATTTGAATGTACTACCTGAATTAAATATAGTAGCCTTCTATCGATGGTAGTGGGCCAAAGCTTGTCCCAGAGTCTGGTTCTGGGAACTGAGTCAAAGGCTGCTTCTGTGCTCTGTGGGGGCTGAACGCTCTCTGGATAGCAGTCTTTCTGGGAATGTGAGGAAGGTAGTTTTGTTTTTGTTAGCGGCAGAAAGCTGCGAACATGCAGCTAGATTCTGTAGGTTTTTCTTTTCTGTTTGTTATGCTTCTAAATAAAAAGTGATAGATTAGAAGCACTGGTGTCGAGCTGATTTATTGAAGACACCACGTTGACACAGACAAGCCATTTTATGCTGCGTGTGAACTCTGCTATTATCCGGCAACTGAGAAGAGTGGCAGCGCGTGGGCGCCATTGAAGTTTGTTAGAGTGGCAATAAATCAAATTTATTGCAGTGCCGTTGCAGCAGACTCAGTGGGTCAAAGGATTTACGACTCACAAACTTTAACAGCTATTAACCCTGTAAGCTCTGATTCTCCTCACAAGGGAAGGGGCCCACCAGTCTGCCTGTGATTTTAGCATTTCTGGAAGGATGCCATCAGGTCCAGGAGCTTTAGCCATTTCCAGTTGGTTTATATGCAGTTTCACTTCTATTTCCGAGACTGCCGGCCATTTAGCCAGCTGCTCTATTTCATGTTCCTGACTGGGATATTCAACATCCTCATACATAGCTTAAAAATAGGAGACCCAGTAGTCAGGTGGGATTTGTGTGGATAGAGGGGAAACAGCCTTGGGGGAGCCAGAGGTAACCAATTTCCAAAATAGTGACTGATTTTTTCCCTTTGCCACGCTAATTAGATTCGACGAGCATTTTCTGCTGCAGGCATATTTTTGGCGGGTTATTAGGGCTTTGTATTCTTTTTTTACAGTGCAGACAGAGAGATAGGGTTGTTGTCTAATAACGTTATCAGCTGTCCGGGCAGCTTTATAGGCAGCTTGTAACATTTTCTTGGCCTGGAAGCAGGTCTGATCAAATCAAGGTTTGTTTTCTGTTTTCTGTTAAAGAGGTGGGGTTTTAGGCGTTGAAGCAAGCACTCATATTCAACAAGGGGATCTTCTGGATAGAGGTTGCTCCAGGAGCCCTTGGTAGGTGTATATGGTTTTTCAGAAGCTAAAATCTCCTTTAGTTGGGTGTCAAGTGCGGGGGTCCATTTAGCTCGACATCCAGGGTGCTCTAAAGCGATAATCTCTACAGGGTATATTGTTTTAAGAAATATTGTCTTGTTTTTGAGGGATACCTTCAGGGGTAATGGGAAGTGATCCCCTTCTACATATGGAAGCACTTTTAATCGCTCAGTTTTTGCTAATAATTCGCTATCGACCAATATGTAGTCAATTGTACTAGGTTTTGACCCTGACAGGAATGTATATTCCACAGGGATATCGCCTCTTGTGTGGCCATTTAGAATGTGTAAACTTAGCTGCCTGGAAAATTTGAAAAGGCAGGCGCCGGCGTAGTTTGAATATTGGTCCTTAGATAGCCCTGGGGTCTGGCGGGCTTCTGGTCTAGATGTCTCAGGAAACCCAATTTTTCACCTGTATTTGGTTGCTAAACTGGAGTCATCTGGCCCTAGCCTTGCGTTTAGATCACCCACCAGGAGGACCAGCTTGCTAATGTTTTCATCTGCTTGAGGTTTCCGGCCTGATGTCATGGCCATGATGGTTGAGCTCTGCTGCCCTCTGGGCAGGGGAAAGCCAGGATTTATGAGGTAAAATTCCTGGCAATGCTCCTCAGGGGGTTCTGGTGAGTGCACAGTATCCCTCTGTGTTGCTTAAGCCAACTTGAAAGGCAGAACGGGTACGACCTGGGAAGTGTGTCCCTGTCATGGATGAACCTCCATTTCTGGCATGATCTATGATCGGTTCCTCAAGAATTTGGAATATTGGCTTTAATTAAGGGGCGCTCCTGAAACAGCATATGATAATGGGCTGCAATTAATCAGCTGCCGAAAGGACTGGACTTGAGCTATGAAGGTATTTGAATGACTTTTTACAAGCACGAAAATCCTTGCAGCTGCCGGAATGGGAGGGAGAGGCAAGGCAATGTTTGTTATAATGATTCCTAAATGATATTTTTCTCTCTTGAGCCCCCCTTGCAAAATGAAAAAATTGTGTGTAGTCACTATGTTTGCCTGATACTGAGGGAAGAAAGGGAAAACACTGATTTATACTCTACCAAGAGTTTCACAATGGTTTTATATACCTTCCCCTTTATTGAAAATATCTTTGGACTGGAGTGGAAAAGAGACTAATTTGGTAAAACGAAGGACTGCTAATTATATCTAGCAGGAGTTTATTTATGTGACCCTGTTCTCGTAACTGCGGGCTGAAGAAAATAATTCCTGGAGTTTTAATGGTGGAGCAGCCTTCTGTTGGGGAGTTATTTATAGCCCAGTAAGACCTTGAATAAAGCAGAGGAATGTGAATAGACAAAGGATGACAGCAATGAATCATCTTTACACACCAGGCTTCCAGTTTCTGCGAATGGCGAAAAGGAGTGTGAGTCCGATCATCTGACAGACTCGAGCCCCGCAGAGGTACAGGGGAAAGCGCCAAGGTGAGGCGCACCCCCTAAAATCCTTGAGAGAGTCCTCAGGGTGTCGAGAGGTCCAGCAGTCCACAAAACAGCTCTCCTGCGAACCTCAAACCCCTGTTCCGATAGGAACGGGGAGTGGGGAAGAACCGGTGATTAAGCCTGCAGATACGTTCCAAGACCCTTGCACACTCTGTCAGCCACAACGGAAGAGGCAGACAGAGAGAGCTGTGCAAGCATATGTACAGCATATATTCAGCGTGTTCAGGAACAAAGGAAAACATGACTGCTTGCCTTCGTGTCCAGCAAAACAGCCACATAGCAAAAGCAACATGTAACAGAAGTTCCCAGCGAGAGCTGGAAGTAAACAGGCATGTGATACACTAACATCATGCCAGTACCCTTTTAAGGTGGAATGGAACTATAGCCTAACATCCCCTGGGCCCAGTTTTTTCATGGTGCCTTTTCTCTGGAGACCTCGTACCCTACCGCCACACGATACATCACCCAGGACCAGTATGAAGGGCAGACCGCGTTGCCTGCTTCACTTGGCAGTATATTGCGAGTGAAACTGTGCTACTCCTGAGTCCCTCTGCCACCTGTGCCCAACGCGTCAAGGGAGAAACAAGCTGTAGCCAGGCTCTGGAGGCAGAGGGACTCGGGAGAGAGTCCAGAGGGAGAAACAAGCTGCATCGGTGAGGCGCTGATACAGCTTGTTTCTCCACTTCTTTAAACTGCTCAGCTGAGGAGTGAATGACTGTCTTTGCCTCAGCCAAGCAGTTTTACGGAGCCCCCAACCTGCCACCAGCTCATACGAGCCGGCAGCGGCAGGGGTGGCTCCGTTAAAGTGCTCCCATCCACCCCCCAGCTGAGGGAGCCCCAATCCTTCTGCTCACGTGCAAGCTGGAGAAGGATGGGGTTGATCAGCTGGGGGTGCAAAGCTGCTTCCTCTTTGGCGCTGCCAGGTGCTGGGGTGAAACCGCCTCAGCAATTTCACCCTAATTCCTTGCAGTGCTGTGGTAGGAAGCAGGGTTTTGAATATCTCAATGTACCGCCGGATTGTGATGTTGGCCTGGCGATACATTACAATGTTGAAAACCTGACATTGTCCAGCAGTATTTGCAGTATAATAGTGATCAAACTATTAAATTGGAGACACATTTTTTTTCTGTTTATTATTTCTGTTGCACTTTACAGGGTATAAAATGCTTTTCAACACATATTTATGGTAATTGAATTTTACTGTTAGGTGTCGCATTCTTGAATGACACTTTTAAGGATATGTATAGTTAGGTTTATGGAAACTGAGTGACTACTTGGAACTGTCTCCTTCCTCCTCTTCCTCCTAGCAGAATGTTCAAACACTGTTGCTGGTACACCACCTTGAGCTCCTTGGAAGATGGAAGGTGGTATATAAATGTAAGAAACAAAACAAATAAAGGACTTCTGTTTCTGCAATGGGGCTTTCTTCCCCTACTTCACAAGCACCTGAAATTGACGTGGGGAGGCGGCGGGATTGGAGTACCCACCACCTGTAGGACACCGTAAATCAATCCAAAGAAGCAGGGGCTTTAATTAAAGAATGTGTGTTGCATTTTAAAATAAAAGTATTAAATTACATAGTACAATAAAAACATTAATACAATTACAAAATAAGTGGCTAGTGCTTAGTGGGGCATTCCAGAGACTTTGCACTTGTTGTCAGAACATTGGAATACAGAAACGAATATTTTGCTTTCTGAACAATTGGGTGTGCTTTTCCTGAGAGAGGAGATTCTAGCTTAGAATATGCCTGGGGCACGGGCAGACAAAGAGGTATATTTCAAGGTACTGGTTTAATTTTTTCTCCAGTGCCAGTTTGCATAGCCTTGAATTCGTCCTGTGGCTGTCCAGAAATGGTTGGGCAGCCCTTTTCATTGGAAGAATTTGCCCTTTAGAGTTTCTTGTTGCCACCATTAAGATACTGCTTCCTCAGCTGTAGTCCTAGAGGCTTGTTGCTGCTGTTTTAATATTATTTTGATTTATTTTGTTTCTTTGTTAACAAAAAAAAAATTGCAAACATAAACATAAAAAGAAAACAAAGATTAAAAAATGTAAACAATAAAGCCTCACAGCCTGGAAGGACTAACTAACTAACTAATTTATACCCCACCCATCTGGCTGGGTTTCCCCAGACACTCTGGGCGGCTCCCAAAATAATAATAATAATAATAATAATAATAATAAAATAAAGTGATAAAAAAATAAAACATTAAAAACTTCCCTAATTAGGGCTGCCTTCAGATACCTTCTACAAGTCAGATACCGGTAGTTGTTTATTTCCTTGACATCTGATGGGAGGGCATTCCACAGATTGAGCACCACCAACGAGAAGGCCCTCTGCCTGATTCACTGTAACCTCACATCCCGCAGGGAGGGAACCACCAGAAGGCCCTTGGAGTGTCTGGGCTGAATGATGGGGGTGGAGACGCTCCCTCCAAAAGTGCAAAGATACTTAATTAGTAAACTACTAACACATACAAAGATTCCCTTTACAAATATTAAAGATTTATACAAAATTAAAGTATTTTCTATCTATGAGTTCCATCATTGTTGAGAATAAGGGTTCTATATACTCTTAAATGATCTATATATTTGCATATACTGATGACGCTAAGTGATCATGTGCTTTGTTATTTTTTTCCCTTTTCATATGAGAGGTTTATACCTCCTGCCTTTCCCCCTCTGTGTTTGTATTTAATTTAGGGTCTGTCTCCTCTTGTTCCACAGATGATGGGATTAGTCCTGAAAGGGTCGCGCAGGTTGTTGGCCTTCCAGATCGGTGTCAGCACGCAGCCCAATTCATCAATGAGCTCATTCTCACAGTGCAGGTGGGTGGGGCAACCTCCATCCAGACTGTATAAAAACATGGGGAACTGCCTGAGTTTCCAGGGGAAGGGAATTAAGTCTTACAGACCTCTCTGCACATAACCCTTTAAGATTGTGGCACATAGATGGTAAATATATAAAGACTGTGCTAGCTGTTCTCTGTCTTCTACATAGCTGTGTTGGGAATAGGGGTGGACAAATCTTCCAATTTCTTTTCTCATTTTTCCAGTCTTCAGCTCATTAGTTTCAATCTTTTTAATGTCCTGATTATAAAATTCTTATTCCAAGGGTCAGGCCAGTTCTCTTTGTCTAAAAAGATAACAGTGGTGTGAGGTTTGGGGGCAGCCATTTCAGAGTGGTCAAATCATTCTCGCTCCTCTGCATGCCACTGCTTTGGAGACAGACAACCGCCTCAAGCACCCACTGGATTTCCATGATAAACATGACAGTCTTGACAGATAGTACAGCCAGCCCCCTCTCTTGTCAAAGCTGCCTTTTAGTTCCATTTGATTAATTGCTTAGCAATTTTGCATCCAGCTGTGGGGGACGCCTCTGCTCAGGTGCTCCTGCCCTCTCCCCCACACCCACCTGTGGAAGAATGGAAGCTCTCCTGTTTTTGCCAATTATTTTTTATTAAGTTTCAAATATTTTTAACAATTTACTGTATTTTTCGCTCTATAAGACGCACCAGACCATAAGACGCAGCTAGTTTTTGGAGGAGGAAAACAAGAAAAAAAATATTCTGAATCCCAGAAGCCAGAACAGCAAGAGGGATCGCTGCGCAGCGAAAGCAGCGATCCCTCTTGCTGTTCTGGCTTCTGGGATAGCTGCGCAGCCTGCATTCGCTCCGTAAGATGCACACACATTTCCCCTTACTTTTTAGGAGGGAAAAAGAGAGTCTTATAAAGCAAAAAATATGGTAACTTCAAATTCCATACAAATTAAAAAGAACTTTTATAAGTTGAGTTCCAATCTTTCCTCCCTGGTGTTTCCATTCTCGCCCTTTCTTGCTGCATTATATAGCATACTTTTATCTATTACATTTTTCCTTCAATACAATTAATTATTCAGTTAATTTCCCCTTATTTCAATTCATTATCCATCCACTGCTATTTTGGATCTTGCTCACGCTTCCGTTAACTTTAGTATTTTCCAGATAGTCCAAAGAAGGCGCCAATCTTCTTTAATTTATTTTCAATATTTTATTTTCAATATTTTAATCACTTAATTATACTGTATTGTTTGTCATGTTCACGCAAGTCACTGATTTTAAAAAGGCTCAGTCATGATTGATCCTTTACCATCCTTTCTTCATTCTACATTTGTGAGATTATGGCTGCTGTTGTTAAATATGACAGTATTTGATCCCCTTCTTCAAAACTTTCATCCTCTATTGTCCTTGTAAGAAAAGCTTCTGAATTTCTGGGAATAAACACCTCAATCAACCTCTTAAATCCTCTCCTGAAGTCCTTTAACTTTTCCATACAGCGACTCCCACTCCATCCATTTTGATAGTTCAGCTTTAAAATCCGCAAATTAAGCCAAATTGTATCTGAGTCAGCATTGTTATGCAGATCATCATCCGCTGATTCAGTCAGATTCAACCATCTCTTGTTTACTCTTAGCCATATTCCCACAGCATAGCAGTCTGTTGTTGGCACCTTTCCAAACTTACTCTTCTCCCACAGAGTGCTTTACTTTTACCATGATAAAGTCAAATACAGTTGTAATTGAAATTTTTAATATAGTTATCTTTATATTTTTATTTGACCTATAGTTAGATATTGACTCCGGATCTCCTCCCTGTTTAGGTATTAATGTTACGTAGGCTTCCTTCCATGAGTCTGGAATCTTTCCTTTATTAAGAATGTTGTTCATTACTTCAACCAGTAGGGCTGTTAGGATTTCCTCCATTTTTTTATAGAATTCTGCTGGGAGACCATCTGAGCCAGGTGTTTTCCCTAATTTAATTTTCTTGATTGCGTTCCTAATTTCTAATGTTATCGAAGAGTCTAGCATTTGTATTTTTTATTTATTTATCTCTGGGATTTTCTGTTGGTGTTGGTAGTTGTCTACTTCTTTTGCATCTTTGTCTTTTTTATATACCGTATTTTTCACTCTATTGGACGCACCGGACCATAGGACGCACCAGACCATAGGAGGGGGAGAACAGGAAAAAAAATTTTTTTCCCTTCTTCTCCCCCTCTAAAACAAGGTGCGTTCTGTGCTTTCAAGGTGCATTCACCCAAAGCCTCCGGAGCCCAGCAGGAGTTCCCGCTGGGCTCTGGAGGCTTTGGGTTCCTTTCGACCTGCTCTTTGGGGCTGGCGGGGGGGGGGGGAAGCTGCTTTCCCCACCGCCAGTCTCCAAACCAGGTCGGGTTTAGAGGCTGCTATCCGCAAGCCTTGGGAGCCCAGTGGGAACTCCCACCCGGCTCCCAAGGCTTGCAGATATCTGCCTTAAGCCCGGGGCGTGCTGCGCAGCACGCCCCTGGCTTCGGGATGCAGGCTGCTATCCGCAAGCCTTCGGAGCATGGCAGGCACTCCGAAGGCTTGCGGATAGCTTCCTGAAGCCTGGAGAGCGAGAGGGGTCGTGTGCACCGACCCCTCTTGCTCTCCAGGCTTCAGCGAAAGCCTGCATTCGCTCCATAGGACGCACACACATTTCCCCTTCATTTTTCCCCTTCATTCCTATAGAGCAAAAAATACGATAAATTTTCATAATATTTTTTAAAAAATTGTATTATTACTTTTGGATCATCTATAATTTTCTCTTCTATTTTTATTCTGTTTATTTGTCTTTGATTTTGCCTCTTTTTCAATTGCCACGCCAGATATCTTCCGGGTTTGTTGGCAAACTCAAAATTATTTTGTTTCCACATTTTCACATTCCACTCTATTTCCTGTTCTATTTTGGACATATATTCTGTCCGTAATAACTTAATCTCTTTTTTGATTGTATCATTATTTGGTTGTTTGATTTGCTCTTTTTCTTTTTTCCTTATTTTTTCCATTAATTCTATTTTTTCCTTTTCACTTTCCTTTTTTATTCTTGCACCTTGTTGTATAAAGTATCCCCTGATCACTGCTTTATGCTTTTGTTCAATTCACAGTATTCTTCCAATGCATTTTTAGCTCCCTCTAATATTTTTTCCTTTTTCAGTAATGATTCATTCAATTTCCATCTATGTATTCCTGATTTCCAGTCTGGTTGTAGTTTTAACAGAACTGGAATGTGATCTGAGATTATTTTTGGTAAAATCTGTGATTCTTCAATCTTTCTAATCAAATCTAACGAAACCCAGATGGCATCTATCCTACTAGCTGTTTTGTTTGGTTCAGAGAAGTATTCGCTCTCAAATCTATGTTTGTATCTCCATGAGTCCTTTAGATCTAGAATTTCTATCATCTTTGCAAATGTAGAAGGTAATTTTCCATTTCCTTTACTTCCTTCCGATCTATCTATCTGTGGATCTGTTGCTCCATTAAGATCTTCAAGCAGTATTATTTTATCTTTTACATATTCCAACAGCTTTTTTTCTAGTTTCTTATAAAATACTGTTTTTTTTTCCATTCGGTGCATATATCCCCACTATTATGATGTTTTCTCCTTGACTTTTAAGCTTTACAATCACTATTCTCCTTTTGGGGTCAGAAAATAAAAACTCTGGCTCTAACACAGGTCTGACATAAATCACTACTCTTTTTTTTACTTTATCTGCAGCAATGAATTCTTTTCCTAATTTGGGGTTGATTAATACTCTTCTATGTTCGTTTGTGACATGTTTCCTGCAAACAAGTAACATAATTCATTTGTTTAGTCAGAATATGTGCTATTTTCTTTTTTTATCATTTAAATCCATTAACATTCCAAGACAAAAAAATTAAGTTCATCTTTATTCGTTAAAATGTGTTATAACACGAAGTTTATTTACAATTTTTATTTTTGGCAATTCAATATGTTGTTTCTGTGAGGTATTTACTCACTCTCTGAACCGTGATCTGAATTTGTGTTTTTTGGATTCTTTGGGCTGGACTCTTTTTCTGTAAGGTGTATATTGCCCCCTAATTCATTTTTATATGTTCTATAAAATTTTTCTGCATCTTCCACTGTTTCCAATCTTCTTCTTTTCCCTTTAAAGTTGAAGGAGATTCCTTCCGGAAACTCCCATTTAAAAAATATTGATTTCATTTTTAGGGCTCTTGTCAGGAATTGGTATTTCTCTCTCTTTTCCAGCAAACAAGGGGGATCTCTTTCAAAATTATAATTTCCTCTCCTCCAATTTTGAACAGTTTTTTTCCTTCTTTGCAGTAGTATCCTGTTCCTTAGTATATTTGATGTAAACATAATTAGACAGTCCCCTGGCCATTTATTCATCTTTGCTTTCTTTCAGGGAACTGCCATCGGAAGGAAGGGAGGTGAAAGGGCTCACACAGGTTGGGAGAGACTCAGCAGCTGAAGAGGGAACCAGTAGGGGGAGAGGAGGTGAGCTGAGGGAAAGTGAGCAGGAGGGATGGCTCAGAGACACTTCCAGCGAAAACAGTGGGGAGGTTTCAGGACCTCCTGTAGGGACACCCACTCCTCGCCGGAAACTGTCACGCAGAGAGTCCAGAAGACGTGTTTCCGTTAAGGAGCTTTTATGTTGGAAGCGATTCCGAAAGCAACCACTGTCGGAATCTGCCAGCGACTGAGGGAGCCATGTTTAAGGGGCTCCGTTACAGACAGAGGTTTGCAAACTTGACCAAACTCTGAGGGACTTGGATTTTACACACAAGCAGCTCATCGTCCCATCACACTTTCCTAGAATTTACTCTAAATATACTTTCTGTACTTTCTGCAATTTCATTTTCTTTTATTTCTAACCAGTTGGCTAATTATTTTATAATAGTGTTTTGAACATTCTCCTCCAAATTCTCTGGGACACCACGTATCCTCAGAGTTCTTTCTTTAGTTTGCATTTGAAGGATGGATAGTGCATCCCATGTTGCTTCCTGAGTGACTTTAAAGTCATCATTTTCCTTTTAAAGCTTATCCCATTCTTTTTTACTTTCTCTTAGATCTTTGGATGATTTCTTAGAAAATTCTTCTAAATGTTGTGTTTTTGCTTTAAGTCCCTGAACAGTTTTTGTTAGCTCTTTCTTTTCCTCTGCAAATTCCTTTACTTGTCCTTTTAGTTCCATAATTGATTTAGTGTTCTCATCTCTCCCCCGCATCTTGTCTAATTTGTCATCTAATCCTTTCACTTTGCTATTCATTTCCAACTTAAGGTCATTAAATTCTTTCTTCATTTCCCCTTTATCATTCTTCAAACTTAATATAAGATCTCTCAGAGCCATTTCTTGTTCGAGTCCAGAATTCCTTCTGCCTTGCTGATTGTAAATAGGACCAATATTATATTTTTTGTTTGATGACATGGGGTCTTCTTATTTTTTCTTTGGCTCTTCTGGGTTTTGAATTTAAATTTGATTGATTGGTTATCTATTTTTCTTCTAGATGAGGTATTTTGCCCCAGATTACAATTAACATATGAAGTTACAAATTTACACAACCAATTTCCTCTTCCCCACCAAGTTTTTTACACAACACATCAAAATGTCAATTAACACATAAAAATGCAGAACTACAAGTCAGCCTCCTCACTCCCATCCACTATTCCCCCTGAATTATTGGTTAAATCTATTAATCTGAAAAATAATTCCAAATTCTTTATATACCAATTCTTATCATCGTTTGGGTTCAAGTGCAGGTTTAATATAAAATGCTATGCCACGTCTGTTTGTATTGCCTGCTGAAATGAAATCCATCCCTACTTTTTTATTGATCAGAATTCTTTGGGTTTTTTTGCTGCATGTGTTTCCTGAAGGCAAATTATATCTAAGTTCTGTTTGAGAATCACATGTTCAATCCTATTTCTTTTTACCTTGTTACTCAGTCCTTTCACATTCCAATTTAGGAGTTTAAGATTTGCCATTGTCAATTTTGTTTTTAAAAATCTGTTTCTCCCCCTACTGCCCCCAGTTGTTCCAGTGCCTCCTTTTGCTGTTCTAAGGGGCTTTTCTATTTTGCCCCTTCTCTAAGTTCAAAGTCTCTTCCATGTACTTCCAGAAACTCATGGGCCTGACTCTCAGTTACCAATCTATATCTCTTCTTTCTGTAAGTAAAGGAAACTCCTTCTGGGAATTCCCATTTGTATTTTATGTCCACTTTTCTAAGGGTTGTTGTCAGGGTCCTATGCTTCTGTCTCCTAATTCTTAATTTAAAAGGAATTTCCCTAAATATGTCCACTCTTTTACCTTCAACCTGCAGACCGTCTTCATAATTTTTTTGAAGGATTGCATCCTTCACTCGTTTTGTGACAAATGTCACCAAGACGTCTGCAGGCTGTTTTCTTTCTCTGGATGCTCTTGTCCTAGCTATGTAAGCATTTTCAATTAATTCATCCATCCCAGCTTGCCCTTCCCCTATCCAGTCAGTCAGAATTTTGCTTAAGTATGTGGCCAAGCCTTGCTCTTTTTCAGAATCCAGCAATCCCCTTATTCGAACCGTATTAGCATTCTGTCATAATTGAAGAAGAATCTGTTCTTCCAGCTCATTTTGTCTATTAGAGAGACCTCCTATAGCCCCTGCCACAGCACCTTGTTCTGCCTTAAGATCCTCCACCTCCCCAGCGGACTTTTCCAATTTCTGAATTTTGGATTCTAAGGAATTCACTTTTTCATCTAATTTATCAAATGTCTGAGAGAGTACCTCAGTACTATTTTCTATGTCCGCTTTTACTTCCCTGGTTAATCTTTCCATTGATTGGTCCATTCCCCTTTTAAATTCTGCAAAATGTAGTGCCATGAGTTCTGAGAAATCTACCTTAGTCATTTTTCATGTTCCTCTTGAGCAGAGGCCCTTATTTTTGCTTCTGCTGTTTTCTATCTTGTTACGACTAGTGGTTCCTGCTTACTCTTTTCCGCCATGGCTATTATCAAAACAGTTACTTCAGTCCCCCTGACTTCAAGGTCATGGCTGTTAGCTCTTATCTCTTTCCCATTGGTAAGCTCAGGGTAGGAAAATTCCACTTCTGAGCCCACCAGTTACACACTTCTCTATACCACACATCAACCTAATACCATACCAAACAATATACAAATAAATCTGTGACTTTTGTAAATAGAGATTGAAGAAAATAAAAAGTAACTGCAAACATTAAAAAGTAAAAAGAGTGAAACAATATGTTACAGTCACTTAGGAAGATATAGTTACTTCAAGTTGATTAATGGGAAGTTCTCAATGTGGGTAAGCACAGAAAGTTTTTCCTTGGGTTCCAGATTTCTATGTAAAATTGTTTTCCACTTATAATCCAATTATAATCCAAACATCTTTGATATATTTTATAATCCAGAAATGACCATAAAAGAATGGCAGTTGTAATCCATATATTCTTATAATCCCGAGTGAGTGGCAAGGTCAGATATTCAGTATTCCAAATGCTGTGCCCTGGTCTTCATCAGATGTCAGATGTCACTATGGAAATGCTGCCTTCCGAATTAAACTCCCGCTATTCCAGGCACTCTGCCTCCCTGAGGTTACCCCCCCCCCCCAAGTTCGACAGAGTGTTCTCCTGCCAAACTTCGGTTGCAAAAGTGAAGTTCCAGGGTTCTTTAAACTTGTAGCAGTTTAAGTTGCCAGGTCTTTGTGTTTTTAATCCAACACAGAGCTTGCCTGCTGGTTGCCTGCTCACTCATCCATCCATTAACAGGATGCCTCAGTCCAAGTTAAAAAAGAGAGAGAGAGAGAAAGAAAGGGAAGTCTTTAAACACTTGTAAAAGTGCAACTTAAAATGTTAAGAGTACTCCGAGGGCTGTTTAAAAAAACAACAACTCTCCTCTCCCATTCACAAATCCCTGCTTGCAGAGCCTGTCAGTATATTGGCCAAAACATTTACAAATAATTTATAGTTGTTATTTAATAAAGAAATTGGTCTATAATTTTTAACTAAAAGTCCATATCTTGTTTTGGGATCAGAGTAATATAGGCCTCCTTCCAGGTGTCTGGTACTTTACCTGATTTTAAAATCCCATTCATTACTGTCAGGGGTTCAGGAGCAGAGGCAAGGGCAAGGGAGGAAACAGAGAGCGAGGGGGAGGAGGCAGAAGAAAAGATGAGTGATGACGACGACCCGAGATCTCCGAGTCTTTCCAGTGAATCAGAAGATTCACAGAAAGGAGCACCAGTGGCCAGGGCAAGGGGGGAGCCTAGGGGGACACCCCAGGAAGATAGAGCCAGAGGGGACTCAGAGGGGAGCAGTTGGAAATCGGGACCAGCGTCACCGCCAGAGAGCAGGGAAGAGGAAGGGCGCCAGGGATCAAGCGCTGGCAGCTCACAACAGGGGGGAGGGCACGAGTCAGGAGTGGCCACACCTCCATCGGGGAGCGAAGAAACGGTCAGACGGAAGGTGGAAGGTTGGGCGCGCGCGCCAAGTTCAAATGCACAGGAAGGTGGCGCAGTAGGCAGCCCGGAAAGGGAGCCAGGTCCTAAAGCCCGCCGAAAGGAGGGAGAAGAGTCAGGGGGGTCAGCGTCAGCGTCAGAGGAATCCCGGAAGGAAGAGACCCCGGGGGGCAGAGGGACCCAGAGAAGAACAGTCAGGCGGAAAAGGTGGAGCAAGGCTAGGATATTAAGTTGGTGTACAAGGGGCGGAGACTCAGATGGAGCTTCGCCGATCTAACCATTAGACGTAGGGTTGCACGCAGCAGCTTGAGAATGGAAACTGTAACTCAATAAAGACTTTTATTTAATGATCGCTGGCTAGCGTGATCCTCTGTGAGCTAGGATCTGGAAGCAACTCTGACAATTACTTTTTTTAATGGTTGTACCAGAAAATCCTGCAACTTTTTATAATACTTTGCTGAAAATCCATTCGGCCCTGGCGATTTACCTATCTTAGCTTGCTTAATTGCCTCTTGCACCTCAAGCATCATGGGTACAGGGATTGGGGCCACATACGGCATCCTTCGGGGGTCTAGATGCCAGCTGGCTAGCCCCCAGCTGGATCATGCCCTTCCAGCCGTGACAATCCCCCAATCTCTGGTGCGACGTAAATCAGCGACTCAGACTTCAAAAGCCTGAGCATTTTATATTATATTAAAATATAATATTAGCAGAGCATACTGTGCAAACAGAACAGGTGAGAGGCTTGTGGAAACATACTAACAGCTAAAGCTTTATTAAGCGTAAATCATGACAAAGAAAACATGTCTTCTTCCTTTCTTCTCAGAGAGACAGAGAAAAGCAAAAGCTATACACACTACGGAAGTTCCCAGCCAGCTGTGCTGGAACGTAAACAGACATGTGACACGTAACAATCCCATGTCTGCTCCTTAAGGTGGAATGGAATTTTCCAACATCCTCCGCCTTTCCATGTAACCTATGGCGCAGTATTTCAACCCAACTGCAACCGCTGTACATATACCTTAAGTTGTTCTCTGTTAACAACTTTAGACAACAGATCAGCAGGAATTTCATTTCCTGGCATATAGGACACCTGAATGAGTCCTTTCCGAACACACTCCCTTGCACAATGTAACTTTATTTGCAAGTACTTGGTTCTTTGCCTGCAACTCTCTGAAGCTAGCAAACCCAAACAGGACCTGTTGTCTTGATAAACCTGTATAGGACATTTCACATTAACCCTGATGTCCTGAAACAGTTGCAACAACCATTCACAATCTATGAGTGAATGACAGTGCATTGAGTTCAGCTTCACAAGAACTTAGGCTCACTGTTGTCTGCTTCTTTCACAGCCAGTCAAACTGACACTGGTTGTACATGTAGCACACCCCAGAAGTGCTTGTGCCATCTGTGGTGTCACTTCCAAAAATTGCATCTGCAAAAATCTCAAGACCTCCAGACTTTTGGCTAGTGAATCTCAGTCTGTAGTGCATAGTACCTTTCAGGTAACGAGCTATGCACTTGAGAGCTTTCCAATCCTGAACAGTAGGATTGTTAGCGTGTCTGCTAAGAAGATTAGTGCTCACAGCTATATCAGGTCTTGAACATCTGGCAATGAAATTCAGCTTGCCTAGAATGCATCTGTACAAGGTAGTGTCAGAAAATGCTTCACCAGTATCATCTACCTGGAAACCTGTTACCATTGGTGTGTCCACAGGATTTGCACCAACCAAATTCAGCCTGCTTAACACATCAGCAATTTTCTGAGATTGGTGTACCATAAAATCACCTGCCTGGTTTTTCTCTACTTCCAGAGAAAGATAGTTTGATACCTCACCAAGATCCTTCATGTCAAAGTGCTCTCACAGCTGAACTAGGGTGCTTTGGTACAAAGCCTGATGCTTCCAAAAGAAAAGAAGATCACCAACAAAGCATACACAATACAGTTTGTTTTGCCCCACCTCTTTGACAAACACGCATGGGTCTGCTTTGCCCTGGTGAAAACCTAGAGAAAGCAATGTCTCTGTTAGTTTTGGCACTCTGTTTGAGACCATATAGGGATTTCTGTAGCTTACAGACCATTCCCTTCTGTACCTGCACTCCATCTGGTGGAAGCATATAAATCTCCTCCCCCAGAACCCCATACAAAAAAGCTGTGTTCACGTTGTGATGCAATCTTGAGCATAAGCCTAATGCTCTCATACTTGACAGTGGGTGAGTAGGTCTTGTGGTAGTCCTGTCCTGGTACCTGTGAAAAACCTCTTGCGACCAATCTGGCTTTGTGTCTTACTACCTTGCCATTCTGATCAGTCTTGGCCTTAAAGACCCATTTGCTGTCAACCAGCTTCAACCCTTCTACTATTGGAACCAGTTCCCAGGTCTCATTCCTTTCTAAGGAATCAAGTTCAGCCTTCATGGCTTTTAGCTATGGCTCTGCATCCTTTGAGGTTAACTCCTGGACCTCTTGGAAGCTTGAAGGTTCCCATACCTTCTCTGAGCTACTAACAACAGCTGTTGCTGTTTTAGCAAACTCATCAGCATACCTCTTTGGAGATTTGCCCTTTGTGTCCCTTTCAGATCTGCATACTAGACGCAAGTCTTCAGCACTCATCTCCTCTTTCTTAGGAGAATGGCGGCCAGTGGTGAACAGTGGTTCTTCCAATTCAGTGTCAGACCCATCAGATGGTCTGAGTGAGGCCTTCGCGCTCTTGTAGTCTGCTGTGTCACTGCCACTGTCAGCAGCACTAGCACCTCCCACTGAACTGGAATCTGAACCCTGATCATCATCCTCATCTTCCTCTGCTTCCTCAGCAACTGGGTGACTCTGGAAAATCCCTACATTGTACTGAACACTCCTGGTAAACCGTACCGTCTTTGTGTAAGTCATTAGCACTCTGTATGCACCCATTATGTACCCCACAAATATGCCATGCACACCACACTTCCCGAGCTTGCTGCTCTGTGGAGTATGGACCCACATGTCAGAACCAAAAATTCTCATGTGTTTGACGTATGGCTTCTTACCAAACATCTTTTCATAGGGAGTACAGCCTATTGGTGCAGAATACCTGCGATTATAAGAATAAACAAAACAATTCAGAGATTCAGCCCAATACTCTTCAGGAAGATTGGCATCATGCAACAAGGTTTTAAGGCCTTGTAGCAAAGTTTGATTTTCCCTTTCACAAAGTCCATTCTGCCAAGGAGATCTTGGACTTGCGAGGTCATGCTGAATCCCCTTCTCAGTCAGAAAAGCCTCAAACTGCTGAGTAGTGAATTCCCCTCCATCATCAGTAAACACTGCAGTTGCTTCCCATGGACATTTTGCAACCAAGCATAGAATTCCTTGAACCTAGGAAATACTTCTGATTTCTGCTTGAGCATGAACACATGAATGTACCTGGAAAAAGCATCAATCAATACCATGAAGTACTTTGCCCCACCTAGAAAGGGTTCAAGCGGACAAACAAGGTCTGTGTGGACAATCTGGTAGGGTTTAGATGCCTGCCTGCCAGAAACCTTGCCCTTTGGTGCAACCCGTACCTTTGCTCTGCACATGACTTACACTTCATGAAAACCTGCAGGGTTTATTGGTCAGGCCTTGAACCATCTCTGGCATCTTGATCAGTGCTTGCCATCCCAAATGACCGAACCACCTGTGGTGGGAATATATGCAATTTAAATGGAGAATTTTGTTAGTATTCATAACACAACAAGATTCATCACTTTGCACACTGACACCGACATAAGTTATCAAGAAAAAACCATTTACATAATCTGCCTGTAAAATGTCTTTGTTGTTCTTCCTTATGAAGCAAACTCCCTTCTTGAAGGAAATGTCAAAGTCTTGCTCTGTCAGCTGAGCAAGTTATCAGTGGAATCAGGAACAAACAGCACTTTGCTGATTGTAGTACTCAGGCTCTGGAGCTTGACTGTCCCTTTGCCAGCAACCTGTAACAATTTACCATCCGCTTGGTGAATCGAACCCTCCTGTGGCATGAAGGAAACAAATAAATGCCGATTTCGGCATACGTGGCGAGTCGCTCCCGAGTCGACAACAAAGTGACCCTTGGCCTTTGGGGTAGCAGTGTGTGCAATCAAGGCTTTATTCTGCACTGTGGTCTTCTTGCCCCCCTTCTTCCTGCTGCCTGTAGAATTGCTGCTTTGTTTACCTTTCGCTTTTGGATGCTGTTTACAGTCCCTGTGTAGGTGATCTTGGTTCCCACAGGAAAAGCATCTCACAGCTGCCAACACTCTAGCGCCCTCTGGTGCCTGCATCACTGTCTGGGATGACTTAACAACACCTTTGATGCAGTTAAATCCTGTGCTGGCAACGCTGCCAACTGGCTAGCAATGGCACTGTAACTTTCGTCCAAGGAGTCCAGAATAAGAACAAAAAACAAGGCCTCTGGAATGGTAAAGCCTCTATGCACAAGCTCTTGTCTGAGAGATTTTAACTCCAGGACATGTGCCCTTAAATCCCCTCCAGGCTTGAGCTTCATCCTGTGCAATTTTCTGAAGGAGAGCAGCACAGATCCAGCCTCTTCTCTCAGATGAGATGTGCAGTCGTCTTGCCAGCCAGCGTTATCAGTTCCTCCTGAGAGAGAGGCAGGAGAATTAAGCCCATGGCCTTAGAATCAGCAGCAGACCATTCTGCTGTCAACGGTGCAGGGGCAGCATCTTGAACCGTGTGCCACACTGCAGCCTCCTCAACAAGGCTTCACAATAGCCAGCCCAGGTCTGATAATTCTCCCTATGGAGCTTGGGACACTGGGTGCTTCCCAGTGCATCCTGTAAAGGATCCATTTTCCTGCTCTTTGCTTCAGCCAGGAAAACAGTCAATTGCAGTCCTCTTTATCTGGCAGCTTGTAAATCAGACTGCCTGTTTTTGTTTTTTTGAATTTTTCAATTTTTCCAGAAAAAAATGGCTTTGGGAAAAATGGGAAAAAACCAGGTCCCCCCCCCCATTTTTCCATTTTTTCCCAGGCCTTCCCATCTCTAGTCGTTATGTTTTTGCGGTCCTGAGCCGTTTAAGGCTTTATATGTCAAAACCAGCTTTGAATTGGGCCCGGAAACTAATTGGTAGCCAGTGCAGTCGGACCAGGATCGGTGTAATATGCTCAAACCGTCTTGCTCCAGTGAGCAACCTGGCCGCTGAATTCTGCACCAGCTGAAGTTTCCGAAACGTCTTGAGAGGCAGCCCTACGTATAACGCATTGCAGTAATCTAACCTTGAGGTTACCAGAGCACAGACAACACTAGTTAGGCTATCCCTGTCCAGATAGTGTTGTAGCTGGGCCACCAGCTGATGGAAGGCACTCCAGGCCACTGAGGCCACCTGAGCCTCGAGCGACAGCAAAGGATCCAGGAGTACCCCCAAGCTACGAACCTGCTCCTTCAGGGGAAGTGTAACCCCATCAAGAGCAGGTGACCTCCCACCTATGCAGTCTAGGGAACCACCCACTAACAATGCCTCAGTCTTATCTGGATTGAGCTTCAGTCTGTTGGCTCTCATCCCGTCCATTACTGAGGCAAGACACTGGTCCAGCATTGCCTCACCTGCAATAGAGAAATAGAGCTGAGTGCCGTCAGCATACTGCTGACAATGAACTCTGAACCTCCAGATAACCCCACCCAGCAGTTTTGTGTAGATGTTAAACAACATGAGGGATAGGATTGAGCCCTGTGGAACCCCACATGGAAGGTTCCATGGGGCTCAAAAGCATTCCCTAAGTAACACACCCTGGGAACAACCATCCAAGTAGGACTGGAGCCACTGGAAAGCAGTGCCACCCCTAGTTTGGAGAGTCGCTCCAGAAGGATACC
Source organism: Podarcis pityusensis (assembly GCF_964106645.2). Classification (NCBI taxonomy): domain Eukaryota; kingdom Metazoa; phylum Chordata; class Lepidosauria; order Squamata; family Lacertidae; genus Podarcis; species Podarcis pityusensis. The sequence goes on from NC_138045.1 coordinate 23,620,826, forward strand.
ATGGTCGATGGTATCGAAAGCTGCCTTTGTAAAGCAAATTTCCTTAACAGACCAACCCTTTGGAGTTCTCCTTGCCCATCAAGTCAAACCAAACTTACATTTGTGTACAAGCTGCTACTGTTTCACACGCGCTTAAAAAAATCTGAGATAGTATTGTTAAGGTTTTCTTGCCAGTCTCTCATAGATGGTCTAGTTGAGATTCTTGTATTGCAAGGGATTGGACTAGATGACCCTCAGGGTCTCTTCCAACTGTACAATTCTATTATTCTGTGATTCTAAATCCCAGGATGTTAATGAGTGTGTCATTTTCTTCCCACTTCAAGGAGCGTGATGGTTTTGGAAGCCTTGTTGTGGCTCGGGGAAGGGGGCACGGACGTGGAGACTGGAGCATTGGCACCCCTGGGGGCATACAGGAAATCACCTACACAGTGCCAGCTGACAAATGTGGCTTGGTCATAGGCAAAGGTAAGCAGTGTGAATCATAGAATTGTAAAGTTGGAAGGGACCCCCAAGAGTATTCTAATCCAACCCCCTGCAATAAATATTTATATGCATGGGAATGTTAACACTTTAACTATGGGAAGGTGGTTCTGCATTGCCTGATTTTGGGAGTTTTTCCTATGTGCTGGTATCAAGTTTCGGTCTTCCATCAATACTAGAGGCACAGTCGATGGTGACACAAGAGATTGCCTTTTTGGTGGGTTTCCCCATATTGTGGAAATCCTTCCCAAGAGCGGGTAGACTAGCTCCCTTTTTTTATTATTCCATCAGCAGACTAAGCCCTTCCCATTCAGACAAGCCTTGGGAAACTATGCAGCAGAGGATTCTGCAGTTGCAATCAAAATTATTCAACCCCCATTGCAAATCAGGTTCATTATCAAAAGTTAGACTTTCAGCTGTTTGCAATGAGCAAATCAAACAAAAGCAATTGATATAGCTCAACACAACGGATGCAAAGCAGCCCCAGAGCATCACCGAGCCACCACCATGCTTCACTGTAGGCGGAGTGTTCTTTTCAGTGTATGCTTCATTCTTCTTCCTCCAGACACAGCGCTGATTCATGGGGCTGAAAAGTTCCAATTTTGTTTCATCACTCCACAGAACAGAATCCCAAAACTTCTGTAGCTTATTTATATGATCTTGAGCATATTGGAATCGACTTTCATTGTGCTTTTTGGTCAGTAGTGGTGTACGTCTTGGAGTTCTGGTGGCATGGAAACCTTATGTGTTTAGTACATGCCTTACTTTGCTCGCTGAAACCCCAGTGCCTGCTGCCACCAAGTATTGCTGCAGCTGTTTTGCAGTCACTCAAGGGGTTTTCCCAGCCTGCCTTCTCAGAAATATGGTTGTTGCCACAGAAGGCTTCATTTTTCTTCCTCTTCCAGGTACTGTAACCACTGTTCCTTTAACTTTGAACCTGTGAACTATGCTTCCAATGATGTCTTTAGGAACATTCAGTGCCTTTTGCTATCTTTTTGTATCTTGCTTCTTGTTTGTGAAGGACGATAATCTCTTCTTTTACCTTCTTGGACCATTCTCTTGACTTAGCCATATTTCTAACATGCATTCAGTTTTGACACTCAGCAACCCCATAGCCAGCTTAGGTATTTCATGTGTTCCAGCTCAAGCACACCTGGTGCAACTGACGGAACCCTTGATTAGTTGCATCAAGTGTGCTTGAGACAACACCTGTTGTATTTGTGCTGTTGTGAGGGATTCTATTCAGGGGGTTGAATAATAGTGAGACTAGAGAAGCCAGTATAAGTTGCAATTTCAGCTGAATTTGGGGAGAACACTTGAAGCATCTTATGCTCTTGTTATCTGTCGCTTGGACTACTGCAGTGCGCTCTATGTGGGGCTACCATTGAAGGTGACCCGGAAACTACAACTAATCCAGAATGTGACAGCTAGACTGGTGACTGGGAGCGGCCGCTGAGACCACGTAACACCGGTCCTGAAAGACCTACGTTGGCTCCCAGTACATTTCTGGGCACAATTCAAAGTGTTGGTGCTGACCTTTAAAGCCCTAAACAGCCTCAGTCCAATATACCTGAAGGAGCATCTCCACCCCCATCGAGAAGCCAAGTTACAGGGAACCAGGCAGAGGGCCTTCTCGGTAGTGGCACCCACCCTGTGGAACGCCCTCCCACCAGATGTCCAAGAGAACAACAACTACCAGACTTTTAGAAGACATCTGAAGGCAGCCCTGTTTAGGGAAGCTTTTAATGTTTGATGTATTACAGTATTTTAATATTTTGTTGGAAGCCGCCCAGAGTGGCTGGGGAAGCCCAGCCAGATGGGTGGGGTATAAATAAATTATTATTATTATTATTATTATTATTATTATTATTATTATTATTTCAATTGCTTTTGTTTGATTTGCTCATTGCAAACAGCTGAAAGTCTGTAATAAACATGATTTGCAATGCAGGTTGAATAATTTCGATTGCAACTGTAATCACTGGGTTGCTGTCAGGGCAAACTGGATTTTAATTGCTGGTTCAAAATGTGTTTTAATGTGTTTTACTTATTGTTTTTAACTAGTTTGTTTTTATTAAATTACATTTTACATAATGATGATTTTAAAAGTTTGAAGTTGAATTCCAACTTGGAGAAAGGATGGATATAAATATATTAAATAAATACACAGTAAATAACTAAGTAGCATCACTTTGCACCATGCAGTCATAAAACCCAGAGCAACCCAGACCCAGCAAAAAGTATTAACTCACTCCCACACCACCCCCAACAATACCAGAAAAGCAGCCCTTGAGGAAACCTGTCCCAAACAGCCTCAGCCCATTTCAACTCATTCAAGCCTTAGAAACCTTCCAGGCAGCTGAAACCTGGCAGAAAGTTTCCCACCTCCGCTCCTGGCCTCCAGGGGGAGCCTCACTCTCTGCCCTTCTGGCTGCACTGAGACTCTCCCGGTTCCTGCAGAGGGAAGTGGCTTTCCTCCGCAGAGACTTACTGTGCCAAAGCGAGCAGGCAAGGAAGGCGGAGAAGTGCAGGAGTTATTTTTGTCCCCCTCCCTTAGTGATGACACCCAGGGCAGCCCACACCCACACCTTCCTTTGCCATTGGGTGCTGCAGCACTGGCTGGGCCACAGGCCAGCGGTGAGACTGAAGAAGCATAGATACAGTGGCTAATACAACAGAATTTGGTACTCAGAGGTCATGTAGAAAGTCTGACAAACACAGTAAATCAGCAGCACCTGGCAAGCATGCAATAATTGGTGAGGCGAGCTGTGAGGACCCCCCCCCCCATCACCCCAGCTAAGTTCAGTGACAAAGTGATGGATTATCCAGGGTTCAAAGCGAATATGACGTTGCTCTTCAGAGTGCGGGGGGGGGGGACAGAATTAAAAGATGATTCTGAGCATGTTTTATTTCTGATTAACCTCTTAGAAGGAGCAGCAAGACGCTGGGTAATACCCCTAATGGTTAATCAGCACCAATGTTTGTCGGATTTGAACAGTTTTATGATGCAGCTGGATTTGATGTTCCAAGACCCTGAATGTCAATCCGCTGCCAACAGGAAAATTCTGATATTGTGTCAAGGGGACTCCTCTGTAATGCTTTACACCACGGAATTCAATTTAATCGCACAAGAATTAAATTGGAGTCAGGAGGCTCTAATGGCGGTTTATCGGGCGGGGCTAAATGGGACTCTGCTAGATGAGCTGGCTAGGATGGCCCCTCCCTCTTCCCTGGAGGAGCTTATGCACATGACGTTGAGAATGGATCAAAGGCTGCAAGAGAGGAAAGAGGAATGGAAGCCCCTTTTCTGGATGCCAGTGAAATTGGGGGGCATGCCTATCCTTCATGTCAGAGAGCCGGGGGGGGGGGAAGGGTTGCCAAGGAGCGAGCCAGAAGAAGAGCCGATGCAGCTTGGCACTGCTTGTGGGCGCCACATGTGGCCACAGAGGAGAAAGAGAGGAGGAGAAGGGAGCGGCTCTCCTGTTATTGTGGGAAAACTAACCACACGGCCAGGAATTGCCAGCCAAAACCCCAGTGAGATCTCTTTCTGGAGCTAGTGTGGAGGGAGGGCCACCCTGTGGGACAGCAGGCAGGAAACGGCCGACCCCAGTTCCAGTAAGAGGCCCAGAACTGGGAGGAAGGTCAGCTGCAGAGCCTCCATCTCCATGGGCGGTTCCCAGTCTCACAGTGCTTGCTGTGCTACAGTTCCCAAATGGGCGCAGAATGCAGTTGCGAGCTCTCATAGACTCAGGTTCCTCAGGGGATTTTGTGGATGTGGAATTTGCTAAGGAACATGGCATATCCATGCATAAATTATCCACCCCATTGAAAGTACAAACCATAGATGGGAGACCCCTGGTGTCAGGGGTGGTCTCTTGTGCAACCGTGCCTTTGAACTTGGAGCTACCTGGCCACTGTGAGCAAGCTATTTTCCACGTGGCAAAGCTGGCCACATACCTTCTAGTCTTGGGGATGACCTAGTTGTCCAGACATGATCCTGTTATCGCCTGGGGACAGAGATCCATAATGTTTGCTTCAGCGTATTGTCACCTCAATTTTTTGGGCTACAGACCCTTGGAAGTTGCAGCAGTATTGGGTGCAGGAGGGCTGGGTCCTTAATGGGTAAGGAGAGCCAACTGCCCCAAGAATACCAGTCCTTCCGAGATGTCTTTTGTGAAAAAGAAGCAGACAAGTTGCCACCCCATAAAATAGACCTTGTGCCAGGTGCGAAACTGCCCATAAGTCGCCTCTATTCAATGTCGGAAGTAGAGCTGGTGGCCTTGAGGGAGATTTTAGAGAAGAATCTGGTGAGGGGCTTCATCAGACCCTCCATGGCACCAAGTGGATCCCCTGTACTCTTAATGAAGAAAAAGGACACCACAGAACTTCGTTTATGCACCGACTATAGAAAGATTAACCGGATAATGGTGTCCAATCGCTGTCCACTACCACGTATCGGGGATCTATTGGAAAGGTTGTGGTCAGCGAAGATCTACACAAAGCTGGATTTGAGAGGGGCCTACACCTTAATCCACGTGGGAGAGGGAGATGAGTGGAAGACGATGTTCTGCACCAGGTACGGCGGCTTCAAATATCTGATCATGCCTTTTGGACTTCAGTCAGGTACAGCAATGTTCCAAGCCTTCATCAGCTACATCCTCAGTGGTCTAGTAGATAAGTTTGTGGTGGTGTATCTCGATGATGTGCTGATTTACTCAGAGAACCCAGAGCAACACGTCCGACGTGACAGGTGCTGCAACGATTGAGAGAACACCAGCTTTATGCGAAGTTGGAAAAGTCCCAATTCCATGTCTCATCTGTAGATTTCCTGGGTTACAGACTCTCGCCTGAGGGGTGTGCATGGATCCGCAAAGGTAGAGAGTGTGGTGTTGTGGCACAAACCCAAAACAAAGAAAGACTTGCAGAGATTCTAGGGGTTCGCAAACTACTACCGCAAGTTCCTGCCAGCCTATTCAAGGCTAACTACACCTCTCACAGATTGAGGGGCAAAAAGTATTTCCAGTGGACAGCTGAGGCATGACGGGCATTTGAACAGCTCAAAACCATGTTCTCTTCAGAGGTATATCTAGCACATGCAGACCCGCACAGGCCACTAATTGTGGAAATGGCTGCTTCAGACAGGGTGATGGCTGCGGTGTTGCTGCAGGCTGACCCGGGTGGCAACCTTCATCTGGTCACCTTCCACTCTAGGAAGCTGAATCCTTCTGAGCAGAACTACACCATTTGGGAGAAGGAACTTTTAGCTATCAAGGAAGCTTTTGAAGTGTGGAGACATTTCCTGGAAGGGGTGCAGCACCAGGTAGAGGTGCACACTGACCATCGTAATCTAGAGTATTGGCAGACGGCAAGGTGTTTGAAACAGAGACAGATTCGCTGGGCGCAGGTCTTTGCCAGGTTTGATTTCAGAGTCCAGTATGTGGCTGGGAGTCAGAATCAGGGGGCAGATGCCCTTTTGAGGAAGCCAGAGTACCAGGAGCTTGAACCAGTCTCAGTATATAGGCATATCTTGAAGCCAACACACCTGCAGTTGGCTGTAGGATCGGTAGGGGATAGCACAGAATTTCTACAGCGGACAAGAGATGATAATTTCGCTGGAGGCAAATTAACTGCGTTGTAAGGAGAGACTAAGAATGCTCCAACTACCGCACAATTGCACTCATTTCACACGCTAGCAAGGTTATGCTTAAAATTCAAAAGGAAGGCTTAAGCAGTATATGGACCGAGAACTCCCAGAAGTGCAAGCTGGATTTAGAAGAGGCAGAGGAACCAGAGACCAAATTGCAAACATACGCTGGATTATGGAGAAAGCTAGAGAGTTCCAGAAAGAGATCTACTTCTGCTTCATTGACTATGCAAAAGCCTTTGACTGTGTCGACCACAGCAAACTATGGCAAGTTCTTAAAGAAATGGGAGTGCCTGATTACCTCATCTGTCTCCTGAGAAATCTCTATGTGGGACAAGAAGCTACAGTTAGTACTGGATATGGAACAACTGATTGGTTCAAAATTGGGAAAGGAGTACGGCAAGGCTGTATATTGTCTCCCTGCTTATTTAACTTATATGCAGAATTCATCGTGCGAAAGGCTGGGCTGGATGAATCCCAAGCCAGAATTAAGATTGCCGGAATAAATATCAACAACCTCAGATATGCAGATGACACAACCTTGATGGCAGAAAGTGAGGAGGAATTAAAGAACCTTTTAATGAGGGTGAAAGAGGAGAGCGCAAAATATGGTCTGAAGCTCAACATCAAAAAAACGAAGATCATGGCCACTGGGCCCATCACCTCCTGGCAAATAGAAGGGGAGGAAATGGAGGCAGTGAGAGATTTTACTTTCTTGGGCTCCATGATCACTGCAGATGGTGACAGTAGCCACGAAATTAAAAGACGCCTGCTCCTTGGGAGAAAGGCGATGGCAAACCTAGACAGCATCTTAAAAAGCAGAGACATCACCTTGCCAACAAAGGTCCGCATAGTTAAAGCCATGGTTTTCCCAGTAGTGATGTATGGAAGTGAGAGCTGGACCATCAAGAAGGCTGATCGCCGAAGAATTGATGCTTTTGAATTATGGTGCTGGAGGAGACTCTTGAGAATCCCATGGACTGCAAGAAGATCAAACGCATCCATTCTTAAGGAAATCAGCCCTGAGTGTTCACTGGAAGGACAGATCGTGAAGCTGAGGCTCCAATACTTTGGCCACCTCATGAGAAGAGAAGACTCCCTGGAAAAGACCCTGATGTTGGGAAAGATGGAGGGCACAAGGAGAAGGGGACGACAGAGGATGAGATGGTTGGACAGTGTTCTCGAAGCTACAAACATGAGTCTGACCAAACTGCAGGAGACAGTGGAAGACAGAAGTGCCTGGCGTGCTCTGGTCCATGGGGTCACGAAGAGTCGGACACGACTAAACGACTAAACAACAACAAGGAGAGACTGGCGGGGCAAAGGGCTTCTCGGAGAAAGAGGGACTCTTGTACAAAGGAGAAGCTCTCTACATTCCCATGGGAGACCTTAGAGCCAAGGACTAGTGTCAATGCCAGGAGAACCCCACAGCGGGTCACTTTGGACAGTACAAGATGTTATACCAGGTGACACAGCAGTTTTGGTGGCCAAGAGTAAGAGAGGAGGTGAAGGAGTATGTGAAAGCCTGTGAGACATGTCAATGGGCCAAGGGACCCAAGGCTGCTTCAGTGGGCTTCCTACAACCGCTGCCTACCCTGCAGGGTTCTTGGGAAACCATCGCTATGGATTTCATAACAGATCGCCCTAGGTCACAGCAGCAAACAGTGATCCGGGTAGTAGTCGATTTGTTCACCAAGATGGCGCACTTCGGGCCTTGTAAAGGACTACCAACAGCACAACTTTTCGTAGATCCCATCTTCAAGTTGCATGGGCTTCCCCCTTAGAGTAATTCCAGATCGTAGAACCCAATTCACTTTGCAGTTTTGGTAAAAGCTCATGCAGTTACTCAAGGTGGAAATCTGCCTTTCTTCTGTCAGGCATCCCAAGATGAATGGAGAGTCAGAGAGGACTAACGCTACATTGCAGCAATACCTGAGGTGTTACGTAAACTACTAGCAAGATGATTGGGTAGCCAAGCTCCCCTTAGCGGATCCGGTGCGCCTACAATAACGCCCTGCACATTTCAACTCAGCAGACCCCCTTCATTAGCTACAGATGCCATCCTCACTCCCATCACCAACTGACACCTTGTCAGTGCTAGCCGCAGAAGAATTCATAGAGGAGTTGGCAGCCATCCATGAGTTACTAAAGGAGCATCTGAACTGTACCAAAGAGGCCTATAAGCAGGCAGCTGATGCTCACCACCAGCCTGGCCGTGAGATCAAGGTGGGGAATCAAGTGTGGTTGTCAACATGCGATTTGCCGCAAACAGGCAGATGCAAGAAATTAGAGCATCAGAGAGTGGGTCCGTTTGAAGTGATAGACTAGATTAATCCTGTGACTTTTAGACTCAAGTTGCCTGCATTCATGAAGATTCACCCCATGTTCCACAGATCTTTGTTATCAACGGTGGTGCCTGCACATCCGTATCAGACTCCTACGGCAGCTCCTCCACCTCCTGTCATAGTGGAAGGAGAGGAGGAATATGAGGTAGAGCAGATTTTAGACTCTCAGTGGCGACGGAAGAAGTTGTAGTACTTGATTGGGTGGAAAAGGTATGGGTCAGCAGAGCGATCATGGGAGCATGCAGAGCAGGTTCATGCACTCTAATTGCAAAGGGTGCATGCAGGTCACCCCCATAAACCCAAACTGGCTGAGTGGAGGGAGGAGGAGGAGAGCTTTAGAGGAGGGGGGGGTGTGAGACCAGACTGAGGATTACAGCTCTGAAGAGGAATGGTGGGAACCTCCACCTCTTCCTGCTCCTGACCAGGATCCTGAAGCTGCCCTGGAACAATGGAGTAGTATAGATTTAGAGAATTAGTTTGCAGAGGGACATAGTTTGGAAAACAACAGCTGGGCAAAGCTGAGTGGGGAACAGCTAGGAAAAGCAGAACAGGAAGAGAGAGAGATAACTCACTCCCCTTTGCTGGAAAGTGTCCAGCCTATATCTCCCAGGGTAAGGAGAGCTGCTATGCAGAAGGCTCAGTGGTTGCAAGATCAGGTGGCAAGAAGGGGAAGTGATGAAGATAAAGTGGGGGTAAGTAGGAGGGAAGCTTAATTGGGAGCACCTTTCCTCCAAGAATGGCTGTGTTGTTCTTTTGCTCTGATCATTAAACAATCTTAAACTGGTAAGGGACTCTAATTGCTTTGTTCTGCTGATGCATGGCCAAAGGGAGGGAGGAAGCCATTTCTCCGAAGCTTGACACTGGGTGCTTTACCAGCTCTTAAGTCCAACACTGCAACCATTGTACAGTTATTAATAAATTTATTACCTGCAGGTCCAGGGCTTCCAGGTGACACCTATACATGGGGAACTGTCTGAATTTCCAGGGAAAGGGAATCTGTGATTTACAGCTCTTTCTCCACATAACTCTGCATCCAGCTGTGGGGGACGCCCCTGCTCAGGTGCTCCTGCCCTCTCCCCCACACCCACTGTGGTCAGTGGAAGAATGGGAGCTCTCCTGTTGAATGGGTCTCTGTAGACAGGTGCCATGTGCAGAGTGGATGACCCTCATTCATGGGGGGAAAAGTGAAACTCTTCAGGCACCAGGCGGCACAACATCATGTCAGCCACCTCATACTTGCATTGTCCTCAAGGGCCATTCTTGTGAGTGTTGGGAGCTGCTCAGGGTGGTGGATGCTAGACTTTCCCAGACAGTTGAAGGCATCATGATGCATCATTGGCTATGGTGTGTTTTCATATTGCACCAAAAGCCCAAACAAGCCTGGAGGATGCAGACTAGCTGCCAAATCGTTTTTAATTATTTTCTAAATTTTACCAACTCAACCACAAATTAAAGCAAATTTAATGCAATTTTTCCAAAGATTGGTTTCCCGCACACCATCGTCAATGTGTCCATAATTTCCTCTTGTTGCTGCATTATTTTCCCAGTTATTTCTAACTCACATTCCATTCCTTGCAATTAACCTTCTTGTAGGAATAACGGAGACGACAGGAGGTTGAATGCACGTGAGCTGTGCAGGAGCAAGCTGACATGCATGCTACAAACAAGCTGCCGGCTAGCTCTGTAGAGGCTCCTTTTATTAGCAGAAGTCAACAATTGGAAACAGTAGTGAAACCACCCTGAACTTAATGTTTTCCCATCTAAGCACATTTACAGCGTTTGCAAATACACGTGTCAGCAGGTGTTTCCCTCAGATGTTCCCCATCTTGATTACGTCTGCGTTCCCGGTCATGCTCCAGCCAAGTGTTATGTCTAACAAACAAATTGTGAAAGGACAAAAGGTCGGGAAAAACCCTGTTTTCTAGCCAAGAAAGCAAAAGGTCAGGGAAAGCAGGCACAACGCTCTTTGACATACTGTTGCATGTCTGGTGTGAGGTTTGCTTTCGCAAAGTGGAGCGTTACCTCCACACTCCTATTACAATTTTTTAAAAAACTTATTATCCTTAACCATCAGCTATCCACTTGCCAATTCTTGCACATACAATATTTTAACATTTCCAGTATCTACAAGTGAGGTTACTCAACAAATTATCAATCCACAATAAATCAATAAGTATTATTTCTAAAATTAAATTCCTTTCCTTCTGCATGTATGAAAATATAGGAATTCTTATTGCCCCACATTTGAACTATAAATTGAGCCCAAAGTTAATTTTTGACAATTTAAGATGCCTTTCAGGAAAATAAAATGTCCTCCTGGGTCTTTTAAAATGTCTTCTTTTAAATGTAATATGTGGAGAGATCCAAATATTGAATTTTCAGCAGCAGAGTGCAATGTCACCTTAGATTGATTCATTAATGGCTTTGATTCTAATTGTTTTTTCATTGGGTTTCTTGTAGGAAAATACAATCTGAAGGTTTTTGTTTCAATTCATTCCAAACCCTTCTCCTTTTAATCTGATTTCCCAGGCCATACACATTCCATGAGGAGATTTTATTGCTCATGTTAACATTTGAGTATAATGCTTTTTATATTGGGCATTTATCCGCATGCAAAGTTTTTTATAACTACTGTGCATACAAAGATTACTTAGGCCTTGCACCTGGTACTCCAATGCATTATAACTTTTATCAGGTTTAAGTTTTTATTCTTTCAACAAGTTATTATCTCTTCTGAGTTTGTTTAGTCTCCTGGGTTCAAGTTGTTTAGGGCTTTGTGGATTAACACAAGAACCTTGAACTTGGCATGGTAAGAAATTGAGGAAGAGCTGTAGCTCAGCAGTAGAGCCTTGTATGCAAAAGGTCCCAGGTTCAGTTCCTGGAATCTCCAGGTAGGGTCAGGAATGTTCCCTGCCTGAAACCATGGAGAGTCGCTGCCAGTCAGTGTGGACCATACTGAGCTAGATGGACCAAGTATAACACAGTTCCCTATGTCCATAGTTAAGCCAGCCTTTAATTCAGAACCACAAGGACTGGAATCTTAGTTCATTTTTAGGGGAAGGGCACATCACAGTGCCCCATAGTGGTACAACACACACTTTGCATGCAGGAGGTCCCATGTTTAATCCCTGGTCTCTCCAGGTAGGGTTGTGTGATATCACTGCCTTAAACCACAGAGAACCACTGTCTGTCAGGGTTGACAGTACTGAGCTAGATGGACTAATGGTCTGACTCGATATGAAGAAGCTTTCTATATTACCTTTTAATTCATCTCTTTACTTTACTTTTAGGGGAAAGACCATAGTTCAGTGGTTGAACAACTGCTTTACATGAAAAAGGTCCCAGGTGCCATCCTTGGCATCTCCAGGGAGAGATGGGAAACACTGCCATCTGAAACCCTGGAGAGCTGTTGCCAGTTAGCAACACTGAGCTAGATGGAATAATGGTCTGACTTGGTGTAAGGCAGCTTCCTCCTACATTCCCAAATTGGTAACTGGTAGTGATTGAGGCAGTAATAAGACTGGAAGAGAGTAACCCATGAGGGGACTCAATCTGAAGCCTCATTTTATAAGTGCACAGCTGGGTAAACAGGTGCATGTGCAATTAACCGCTCCCTTCACAGTACACTTGTGCACCCCACCACACAATTCCTCTCAGTTAATTCCTCAAATAGGTCTTTGGTGATTAGAGAAAGAATAATAAAAGAATAGAGTTGTAGAGTTGGAAAAGACCCTGAGGTGTTGGGTGATAATGCCGAGGCCTGGTGCCTCCCCCCAACGCAGCATTGCCCGGGATTCTTCACTCCAGTCTCCCGTCACGCTGATGTGGCCCATATCCAGGGACATGAGCACACAATGAGCAGAGTTCAAAACACAAGCTCAGCCTTGAGGAGTAACATCTAAGCCAAATTATTACAAATTAAATCAAACGTAACAGAACAAAGAAAACATGGTTCCTCTCTCTGTCTTCTTCGGACAGAGAGCTGCAAAAGCTATACAGAGAGGAAACAGGGTATCTCCCTTTCTGCCCACAAGACTCCAATAATCAGTGCTGGAATGTAAACAGACATGTGACATGGAACAATCCCACACACACATCTGCAGCATGGGAGGAATGGAATTCTGAACATCCTCCCCCATTTCATGTAACCCACTGCTGCAGTATTTCAGCCTAACTGCAACCGCTGTACATAAACCTGAAGTTGTTCCCTGTCAAAACTTTTGACAACAGATCTGCTATCGGACAGATGGTCTCACATTTCACTCTAGATTACTTTGGTATACAGAGGAGTTCATGGTTGACTCAATGACTACAAGGTTCCCAGGTTCTGTGGCTGCAAACCAAGCCCAATTCATCGCCCCTTCACCAGCGTGCTTGACAGTTGGTATGAAGTGTTTGTGCTGATATGCTGTGTTTGGTTTTTGCTGAACATAGCAATGTGCATTATGGCCAAACACCTCCACTTTGGTCCCGTCTGTCCAAAGGACATTGTTCCAGAAGTCCTGTGGCTTGTTCAGATGCAACTTTGCAAACCAAAACCGTGCTGCCATGTTCTTTTTAGAAAGAAGAGGCTCTCTCCTAGCAACCCTTCCAAACAAACCATACTGGTTCTGTCTTGTTCTAATTGTACTGTCATGAACTTTGACATTTAACATGCTAATTGAGGCCTGTAGAGCCTGAGATGTAACTCTTTTGTTTCTTGAAATTTATCTAAGCATTGCACAGTCTGACATTGGGGTGAATTTGCCGGGACATCCGCTTATGGAAAGATTGGCAACTGTCTTGATTGTTTTTGTTAGGTGTGCGTGCAGGAGCCAGGCCCTGTGACCAATAGGACTTTGTAGGACTGGGGCCTTCCTAAGTTTGTTCTGAAGAGGCAAGGCGCGGCCTCACAGGTGAGGCCGATTGGTAACTCATAGCACCTGGTGGCAAGAGCTGGGAAGGCATATAAGGTCAGCATTTCCCTTCGGCTCTCTGCCACAGCAGCACGCTTCATTCCTTGCTGCGTTTGGCTTCTTGCTTCCTGACCCTCGGACCTTTGGCTTCTTGACTCCCGGCTTTCTGACACTCGGACTCTTGGCTTTCTGACTCCTGGCTTCTGGACCCCCGTTCCTGCTCCTACCCCACCATCTTGCCCTCGGTCCTGACGTCTCCTGCCGGGACTTCAATCACCCGTGAACCGGACCATGATAGTTTGCTGTGACCAACCTATGTCCTGGCCAGGGTGCAAGATGGACGGAGCCCAGCCTGTTGATCATGTCACGGTGCTGCAGAACCTCCACACGCAGGTAGCTACACTCCAGGGGGAGGTTCAAGCACTTCAAGTGGCCCCTGTTGCGGCCCCGGCCCAACATGTTCCCCCTGTCCCATCGCCGGAGAGGTTCAGGGGGGAGCATGGGGCTCTTTGAGGCTTTGTAAGGCAGTGTTGGCTGATTTTCGCCACCTGTGCAGCAGACTTTCCCACCCCACGGAGCCAGGTGTGCTTTATGGTCAGCCTACTCGCGGGCCTGGCACTTTCTTCTTTTTTTCAAATAATTTTTATTAACAGGCCAATCACATCACATTATCCAAATCACATTAGTTCCAAATTATACAGCCAAATTTTAAATTTTGTTGGGGGTACCCATACATCAAGCTCTGAACGAGTCCAAACATCACTTAAATTACTGCTTTAATTAAACAGTTCTATCCAGTTCAATCCAGATAGTTCTTTATTACTTTCTTCATCTTCTTGTTGTTATCGTATATTCCTTTCTTTGCGATCTCTGATAATTTTCACAAGCAGATTGGAAACAGGTATCCTCTGTGTGGGTTTTGTACTCTCCAAAGATCATATCGCTCAGGGACAGCCGCTGTTCCACGCTTCCATAAAAAAATTAATCTTCGGTCTGTCCTTTAATTTTCTCAGACTTGCCAAGTATATCAGGAGGCTCTGTCAGGTCAAGATTACATTCCAACAATCCTTCTCATTCCAATGGTCCTGATTCTCCTCCCCCTGTCCTTCTTTCTCCGGCAAGCCTGTCTTGGCGAGACGCCATTTTTTAACTGCGTCATAAAATTTTCCTCCGTTCTCATTGTTTACCAATCCTCTCTTTAGCTATAATCCATCCCACACAGTTCTTGAATTCCTGCTTGTGGCTAGTAAAACGCAACGATCTTATTTCTTTCTGGGGTGAAGGGTTATTAATATCACATAGTACAAAGGGGGGGGGAGTTTTTTTCCTCCACCCCCCCTTCATTCCAAACATGCAGTCTCATAATGGTAGTTCATCAGAAGATTTACTTATCCGTCCATCACTCCCGGTCACAGAGATCCATTAATCAGCAGTCTTATCTCTCGAGCGTTGCTTGATGTATGGGCTTCAGCTTCATTCCAATCATATGTTTCCAATTATAATTCCGAGCTGAAGCTAACCAGCACGCGCTGATTGGAATCGGCGTCAGGAAGAGCTGACCTCATCGAGGGCTCGTGCCAAGTGACCGGCACCCCCATCTCACGGATCCGGGGGTGCATTGTGGACACCGCTGGCAAGTCAGCCCCCCCCACCTCCTGGGGGGGGTAGGAAGACTGCATACTTCCCATAGCAGCCTCTTAATTACCTCGTATGGGTCAGAGAGATGTTATTGTCGGCCATCTTCCAATGCGCCACCTGGTGGCCCCCCGGGCCCGGCACTTTCTTAGGTCACTCCGTACCTTGAGGCCGACGACCCTCTGCTGGGGAATTTGGACGACTTCATTGCCGCCCTGGAGGGCATGTTTGGGGAGCCGAATCGCGCCCAGACGGCTGAAATGGCCCTGCAGAACCGAGTACGCCTCAGAGTTCTGTCGGTGGGCTGCGGACACCCTATGGAATGAAGCTGCCTGCCGGTTCCACTTCCATCAGGGACTTCATCCCTGCATTAAGGATGAACTGGCTCGGGTGACCCCCCCCCCCCAGCAGCCCTGACGGACTTTATCACGTTGTGTGTTAACACTGACACGCGCTTGTCTGAGAGAGATTCCAAGCGCAGATCGAGGGAGTCCCTGGGGTCCAGTGCTGCAGTGGTGTTGGAAGAGGAGCTCATGCAAGTAGGTGCGGCCCGCCGCTCCCTCTCTAGCCAAGAGAATAGTCGGAGGCGGGCCCTGGGACTGTGCTTGTATTGTGGAGAGGGGGGCCATTTCGCAGTAGAGTGTCCGGCGAAGAGGCTCGCGTCGGGAAACGCCAAGCCCCGGCTGCGCTAGGAGGGTCTCAGCCGGGGCCCAATCACTGCACACCCCATTTCCTGCTCCCTATCCGCATTCTCCTTCCCCAGGGGGGCATGCTAACCCTGGAGGCAATGACAAACAAAGCAGGGCAAAGGCTAATAGAGTTCTGCCAAGATAACAAGCTGGTCATCACAAACACGCTTTTCCAACAACACAAGAGATGACTCTGCACATGGATGTCACCAGATGGGCAGCATCAAAATCAGATTGATTATATTCTCTGCAGCCAAAGACGGAGAAGCTCTATAAAGTCAACAAAAACAAGACCTGGAGCTGTCTGTGGTTCAGATCATCAGCTTCTTACAGCAAAATTCAAGCTTAAACTGAAGAAAGTGCTGATAAGATAGGGAGCTGAATCTCTTAAAGCAGTTGTGAATAAACTTATGGTCATCAGTGTTTGGGGCATAGACATTTACTATTGCTATTTCTGTCCCTTCTGTTCTAATTACAATTATTAAGCATCGACCATCTTTCCTCTCTTATTATATCTTGTATTTCATAAGGCCAGCCTTTCCTAAAAAAAATTGTGACTCCCCTAGCATTTTCGTCTAAGTTTGTTGAAAGAACTTCTTTTACCCACTGACATTTCATGAGCCCCTTGTTCTGTCAAATGTGTTTCCTGTAATAAACCTATATCAGCCTTTAATGACTGTAGATATTTGAGTGTTAGGATTTGTTTTTTCTTTTCCTTTAACCCCTTGACATTCATACTTATAATTCTCATTATGACTTTAATCTGTAAGCTTTCTTGTCCTCTATTTTATCTTTAGCAAAATTGTTTGGAAGGCCTAATATAAACCAAATATACTAAAAATTATTATCGCTCCAACCTGAGTCATATATCAACCATGCTTATATTTAACATATGGATTACAAAATATATGAATAATTAACATTCTTACATATCTAAATATAAATAAGGCAGACTTTACCCATTATATCTATATACACACTGAAATTAACTTTAAGTATTCCCAATCAAAAAATTATTATTTGAAAATATTCAAAAAAGGAAGTAGAGAAAAAAAGGAGAAAGGTGTAAAGTAGTTCTATCAACAGTAAAAAGGATTCTGAAAGGGTAGGCTCAAATATATACCAATAGCCAACAATTAATAATATAATATTAGCACTAACGGTAAGAAAAGAAAAAGAAAACTACTTAATACACTCAACAATAAAACAGAAATAAATAACGAAAAAAGGGGGGGAACCAAATGCACGACTTCTGCTCTGTAGGAGACGCAAACGTTCACCCCTTTGAGCTCCTAGGTTCACATATATATAATAGGAGCTTTTAACTTGGCACATAAGGAGCCCTTTATATAGATAAGAAAACAACATATATTACTTAGTTTGATACTTATTAAATGGCAAATCAATATCTCCACGGATGTTCAGCTTTTATAGTAATATTTATTGTACCACTGCCATTATTAAATTGCTAATTTATCTGGGGTTTCATAGCTCTATACTAAGGAAGCTTTGTTCAGAGGGTGAATCAACATGAGTCAGTGGTTCTTCAATCAGGAAAGTCAAGTTGAAAGAGAGCTTCAAAATGGAGGGTGGCTGCCCCGCCCTTTTCCAAGTCAAGTAGGAGAGGGAGGAAGGAAAAAAATACTCCCCTTACCCTTCACCTTGGCTCTTTATCCACATTTATTGCTTGTAAATAGGATATTGCATTATCATGATTTTGAAAGCGGCGCAGTTCATCATTTATCTTTAGGCAGAAAGTAGCCGGGAATATTGTGAAATGCTGTATTTTTAATTCCCTTGCTAGCTTACGAGCAGGGGCAAATAGTCATCTCTCTTCTGCCACCATTGGACCATAATCTGGGAAAATATAGATTTTGTTTTTCCTCCATTCAAGGGCTTTAGCATTTGATTTCCCCCGGAAATTTTTAAGAATATCATCTCGCACCCTTGTGCGTGCAAATTGAATTATTGTTATATATGTTTCCCCTCTTGCTTTCTTGGTTTTCAGTGGGAAACTTTTAACACCATTTATCTCCATCCTTAAATCCAGTTGTTGTAGCTCCAACAGTTCTGTTCAACAGTTCACAGTATATTCAATTGCCTGAATTCCTTCAGGTGGATGGTTTTTAAAACCTATAAGTTTAAGGTTGTTCCTTCTAAGTTCAGATTGCAGTTGGAGTAAGCGTTTGTTGGTCTGGTTCTGAGCTGCAAATGAAACTTTCTCCAAGACATTAACACACTGTTTAATTGTATCCATGCGCGATGTTAAGACTTGTAAATCAATTCTCATTTGTGAAGTGTCTTGTTTAATCGCTGAAATTTCTGTCTTAAGCGCCCCCATGTCTTCTTTTATTTGGTTTCCCTGCTCCAGTTCCAATGCTCTGTTATCAAAGCTTTTCTTTCTTTCTGTGGCTTTAGGGGAGTTAGAACTGATGCATCTCACTTCATTTTTTTTGAGACCGTGTTATTATTTGACTTGGTCTTCTAGCCCTACGCAAGCCCACAGCGTCTTTTTGAAATTCGATATTCCCCAGCTGGTAAAGTGCCGATAAGCTCAGTTATAGTTGTTCTGAAGTTCCCTCCACAGCCTTCCTCCAGTCCATAAATCATTAAATAGGTTTTAATCACCTTTAATTTATGCTTCTCCTTGCATTCTTGCTGCGGAGCTTCTCAGTGTGTCTGCTCACACCTCCATCTCAAAAGCAGAAATGATGATTAATAGCAAATATTTAAAAAGCTACAATGGGACCAATAATAATATCAGATCATACTACAGTGGTGCCTCGCAAGACGAATGCCTCGCAAGACGAAAAACGCGCAAGACTTTGAAAGAGTTTTCCGTTTTTTGAGTCGTTCCGCAAGACGAATTTCCCTATGGGCTTGCTTCGCAAGACGAAACGTCTTGCGAGTTCTTGCGAGTTTGTTTCCTTTTTCTTAAAGCCGCTAAGCCATTAATAGCTGCTAAGCCGTTAATAGCCGCTAAGCCGCTAATAGCCGCTAAGCCGCTAATAGCCGTGCTTCGCAAGACAAAAAAAACGCAAGACGAAGAGACTCGCGGAACGGATTAATTTTGTCTTGCGAGGCACCACTGTATGCTAGAAACCACATTGCAACTCTTACCAGAAGTTAGAGAAAGGCTTACTTGGAGATTAGAATCTGCCCTTTTACACAAAAGGGATGTATTTGATAAAATTAAGGCAAGAATAGAATAATTTTATATCCATAATGATCCCGCACAATATGAAGAGGCCTTACTATGGGATACACTAAAGGCTGTTCTTACAGGTGAATTTGTAAGTACAAGCATCTGTATTAAAAAGGAAAGAACCAAAATGAGAGACACTTTAATGACAGAGATCATTAAACTTGAACTGCATAAACAAATTGGGAACAAAAAAAATCACATAGCAAATTAAATACAGAAAAGAGCTGAATTACAGACACTAGCAATTGCGAAAATATCTGTCTCTGTGCAATAGCTAAATCAAAAATTTAATGAATTTGGTGCTAAAAATTCTAAATTATTAGCATATTAGTTAAAACAGTGAAATCTCAAAAATAGAATCAGGTCTCTAAAAACAATGGCTCACAAATATTTCATTCTAAATTGTTCAGAAATCAATTCAAAACATTTTATAATAAACTATATACAAAGGAAAACTTGAACTTGGGTTCAATCCAACAATACATAGAAACTAGTATGTTAGAGAAAATTACAGATGAACAAAAGCAGTCCTTAGCAGCACCAGTAATGCTGGAAGATATAACTAAAGCAATCAAGAAACTTGAACCACATAAAGCATCAGACATGGGTGGTTTACCTGGAAAATTAAAAACAAACAAACAAAAAACAACTGAGATATTGCCCCATATGCAAAGATTGTTTTACAGTGTATTGCCTGGCAAGACAGTGCCTAAATCATGGAAAGATTCTATAATTGTTGTGATACTGAAACCAGGTAACGATCCAGAAAATCTAGAAGCATGCAGGCCTATCTCCTTAATTGGACAAGATGCAAAAGAATTAACAAGCATATTAGAAGATAGAGTGGCAAAATACTACCAAACGTAATCCACATTGCTCAAGCGAGGTTTGTAATAGACACATAGCAGATCCTATACAGAAAATACTGAATGCAGCGTAAAATGAAAAAGCCTTAGGAATACCCTGTGCAATAGCCTCTCTAGATGCCCACAAGGCTTTTGACAAATTTCATTGAAAATATTCCAGCTGCTATCTAAAGTGAACTTTGGAAATGACCTTATACTAATTTTTAAAAATCTGCAGAGCAGTAGCAGAGCAGGAATACAGGTAAATGGACAAGACTCAGAACACTTGAGCATGCAAAGAGGCACCAAACAAGGATGCTCTTATTATCTGCAGTGTCAATGGAAGCACTGGCTAGTGTTATCAGAACTAATCAGAAAATAAAAGGAATATTAAGAAATGGACGTAGAATATTATTGAACCTCTTTGTGGATGATATTGCCCTAATGATTTTGGACTCAGAGACATCCTTGTCAGAGGCCACCAGGGAAATTGAATCATTTGGGGAAATAGCTGGACTATTTATCAATAAAACAAAATCAGAACTATTACGCCTGAACGTCCCCTCAGAAATGCAAGCAAAAATACAAATCCATGCTGACACGACCTTACAAGGGGCTGCTCAGGATTTTGTGGGAAGCATGGCCTCCATGTGGCTGTCCCTGAATAAGTTTGGCCCAACTCATAGTTGCGGACATTCCTTAGACCTGGTGTTCACCTCTATGGACGTGGGTGATCTGACGTTAAGTAAAAGTGAAACGAAAGAAGTGCCATAGTGGATCTCTCATGGATCTCTCAGCAGCCGTTGATACCATCAACCATGACATCCTTCTGGACCGTCTAGAGCAGCTGGGGGCACTGCTATGCAGTGGTTCTGCTCCTTTATCCTGGGCCGTGTCCAGAAAGTGGTGTTGGGGGATGAGTGTTCATCCCCCTAGACTTTCACTTGTGGGGTGCCTCAGGGTTCCGTCCTCTTCCCCATGCTTTTTAACATCTACATGAAGCTGCTGGGAGAGATCATCGGGGTTTGGGCTGGGTGTCCACCAGTATGTGGATGATACCCAGTTCTACCTCTCCTTCAAGTCAGAAACAGTGAGGGCAGTCAAGGTCCTGTGTAAGTGCCTGGAGGTGGTTGGAGGATGGATGGCGGCTAACAGATTGAGGTTGAATCCTGACAAGACAGAAGTAGTGTTTTTGGGGGACAGGGGGCAGGCGGGTGTGGGGACTGCCTGGTCATGAAGGACCAGGTGCGCAGTCTGGGAGTCATTTTGGACTCACAGCTGTCCATGGAGGTGCAGGTCAATTCTGTGTCCAGGGCAGCTGTCTACCAGCTTCACCTGGTATGCCGGCTGAGACCCTACCTGCCCACAATCTGTCTCACCAGAGTGGTGCATGCTCTGGTTATCTCCCGCTAGGACTACTGCAATTCGCTCCATGTGGGGCTACCTTTGAAGGTGACTTGGAAACTACAATTAATCCAGAATGCAGCAGCTAGAGTGGTGACTGGGAGTAGCCACCGGGACCATATAGCACTGGTCCTAAAACATCTACATTGGCTCCCAGTGCACTCCTTGAGGGAAAGGGCTGCTTTGGGGAGAGAGAGAGAGGGAGGGAGGGAGGGAGATGGTGCTGGACATTCCAGGATCCAGCCCTCGAGGAGAGGACTGCATTTCCTCCTCCCTCCCTGCTGTAAACGGATGAGCTCTCTCACATTCAAGGGAGGGGGGGACCCTTCCTAGCTGCTGCCATCCCACCCACGCGGGAAGGTGTGTGCACTGGCTCCTCCAAGAGAGAAAGGGCTGGTTTAGGTTTACTCGAAAGGAAGGGGTGGGTTGGATCCAGGGGAAAGGGCTTCTACAGGTTTCGTCCAGTTCTTAAGGTGGTGTTTGAAGGCTGTCAACTCTGCAGTTGAGTTTACCCAATTTCTGCTTCGAACTATGGGGGAAACCACTGTGGTTGACATGTGCCCCTGACTCATTTGAAAAACAGCAAGAGTCCTGGGGCACTTTAAAGGTTTAACACATTTATTATGGCATGAGCTTTTTGTGAACAACAATCTGTGCATCATGTTCTGATTATATAGGACCCTGTCCTCAATGTTATTTTCTTATGTTATTACAAGTATACAAAGTATGTATTTTTAAAAATATATTAATTTAGGATGAACTTTTCAGGTTTTATGGAAGCGACTATCATTTGTTATTATTTTTCTCATAAGCTCAGCCAAATATAATATGTTTAAGTTGAAGAATGACAATGGGAGAGTGTGGTAGATCACTGCCAGTTTTTGATATTGGATGGTAGATCTCAGGCTACTTGTAGCTGGACCTGCCTGCTGTAAGCCACCCAGAGTGGCTGGGAAAATCCAGCCAGATGGGCAGGGTATTAGTAGTAGTAGTAGTAGTAGTAGTAGCAGCATTAGGCTACGAGTGATTGCCGAAGAAGAAAAGGCTTGCAGTGTAAGGCTTCATTTACAATAAATGAATCAACAGTCAATGTGTTTCCTAAAAAATGGCTAGCTGCTGAAGTATTGCAATTAAAGAATTTAAAGTGGATTGGTGGCATTTTCCTTCAAAACAATAGCAAGGGCTTCATATGGCAGCTTCACCATTTCCTTCCTTTGGTGCAGGTATTGTATTTTCAGTATAAACAGGACTCCATGTTTGCACCTATACACACAAACACCACTTTTAATTGTTATCCAAGACATGGTGGGAAGGAAAAAGGCCAAGCAGGACATTCTGGGATCAAATCAGAAATCAGTATGGCTTCTGTAATTCCGGAACTCTCCCTGGAAAATAGAGACACCAGGAAGGTGTCAGGCTTTGGGGAATTCTAACCCCCCCCCCCCCCAGTGGCAGCAAGAGGCACAGAAAAACAAGGGAGTTCTTACTAATGAATTTATTACTTTTTTCAAATTAAAAAAAGGTGGCCCTGAATATAGGAATCAGGCATTTAGTGTTGTGGTCCCTACCTGTCAGGAATGAGCCAGCTCCTAGTGGAACTTTTCAGCCGGCTGCAGAACAGAGCGGTTTAGATTTGATGCAGGTGGAACAGCGGCCAGTGCCGACTCCCCTGGACATTGGAATGCCGGTTGCCAAGGGAACGACTGAGAGCGGGCTGGAACACAGCCAAAGCTCTCAGGAAGCTCAAACAGGCATGAACAGACACAGAGATAGTCTATCAGAAAAGGAAGAGGCTGGAGCTGATCCAATAAGTCTGAAGAGTTGGTGAATGGGAGGGCTGCTAGACGGGAAGGAAAGCAAGAGATTAAAGGTGCAAAAGTTCAATATCTTCTGTAGGAACTGGAAGAAGTCTTCAGAAGGGTCATCTTGAGTGATAATGTCAGCGGCTTCGTTAGAGCCATCCGGAGCTATCTGTTTTTGCAATAAATCCTCCTTTTTAATTACGTACGTTACTGTATTATCAAGCTGGAACCTGGACTCCTGACACTAGCCTTTGAAATTCCCTCCCCCTTTGAATGTTAGATGGGCACAATCTCTGTTGTATTTCCAACACCTATGGAAGAGCTCCCTCATCCCAGTGTGCATCTGTATTGGAATTGTTTTTAGATATTTTGATTGGCTTATTGCTTGCATTTTTTATGCTGACCAGAGCATGATGAGAATTGCAGTCCAAAACATCTGAAGGGCATGCCAGGGTGGCAAGGACTGATCTAATCCATGTGATTGGATCTTCCTACTTCCACGCATCTTTGATAACTGCTGAAAATATAAAGTGGAAGACTGAGCAGGTTCTACCTCCCTTTTCTTCCTCCCCTCTTGCTTCCTTGCAGGTGGAGAGAATATCAAGAACATAAACCAACAGTCTGGGGCCCATGTAGAGCTCCAGAGAAACTCACCTCCCAGCACAGACCCCAGCATACGGATGTTCACCATTCGGGGTGTCCCCCAGCAGATTGAGCTTGCGAGACACCTCATAGATGAGAAAGTTGGTGTGAGTTGCTGCTCCTTCTCTTCCCTTCTGTTTGCTTCTTCCTTTTTTAAAAATAAAATAATGTTTTGCAGATTACAGTACAGTATGATCACATCTTACACACAATTAACTTGTGTGATTTCAACCTTGTGTGGTTGAAAACTAACTGGTTGAAATCCTGCAAATTAATTGCACACAAGCTTGGCACAGAAAGAGCTTTTAAACTCTCTGCCTTGCTTAGAAGGTAAAGATGGTCACGCAGGGACAGATACGCCATTCCCAGAATGTAACCCTTGCACAACACACAATCATACTATACATTAAAGACCAATGATAGCAAAACATTTACATAATTTTCTTGTGTCATCATTACACCTTTGAGAGAAGAAAATGCTAAGGAGTAAACCTACAAAAATCCAGACTGGAGTCCCTAAAATGGTTGGATGGCGCCTTGTATGCCTACTTCGGGCAACTCCTGCAGCCAAGCTGGTGCCAAATATATTGCTCTGCTTTCATTTGGACCACATCTCAAGGCAGAGAGGTGGATTTTGTTGTCTGGGTGGCCCAGGACCTCCATACACACTGCCCAGGCTTGCACCCCAGAAGAGGTCGATTTGATGCTGCTAACGCAGCGGTTTGACTTCTCGAGACAGATGGATGCCAACAACATTTTTGCCACTGTACAGACAGGAAAATTGTTCTGTGGCCCAGAGCCCCATTCAACACTCACTATGTACCTTGCATAAGAATTTTGGGGTCATTTACCAGCAAAATTAGACAGGCACCTAATGTCACAGTGTTCAGATGCCTATTTGAAGGCATTTTTTATTTAAGAAGACTTTCCCCTTTGGGTGACCTGATCACTTATGGAATATTAATTATTTGCAACTACAGTTTTATTGTTTCTTTAGGATTTGTAATACAAGAATTGATTGCTTTTAGAGGTTTGTAGGAATGATTTTATTGCTTTTTTTAGAAAGCAGGTTTTGTTGTGTTTATCCTGTTTTATCTTGTACTCTGCTTTGAATAGCCTCTGGCCATGAATCTGTTTATAAATCTGTTAAATGAAATAAAATTATTCATATTGAGAAGCCTTCCACAGCTCCTTAACTCTTAGATGCACTCTCAATTACCTTGTAGCCTGAGTGACAGAAAGGTCAATTAATTACCTGTTTGTTCCTTCTCCAGTGTACTGGTCTGGGTGGCCCTGGGGGTTTCAGCCAGAGCCCCTTCAATCAAGCACCTGCTGCACCTCACCAAAAGTACGTAGCCATCTTGCTTGCATTCCCATCACCGTTAGATCCTCCCCACTCCCCAGCCCACCAAATATAGCTGTAGTTGTGATGGTAGCATTAAGCAGCATCCTGGGTTCATGATGCTTTTACAGAAGAACAAGTCGTCTATGCTTTTCCCTGAGAAACTTAAATAAATTCTGTAATTTTGAGGTGCCTGGATTGGGAGGGGGGAGGGGCAGGCAGGGGCTGTGGCCACATGCAGCCTTGGATGGCCAATAAATATAGTTGGGACTTTCCTTCCCATCATAAAGCTCATTGGTACCTTCCAGGAAGACTCTTGGATTATTGGTTGGGCAGGGAACGTTCTTGCCATTAATTAAAATCAAGTATGGGAAACCTGTGGCCCTCATGTTGCTGAACTACAACTCTCATCATCCCTGAACATTGGCCATGCTTGCTGGGGCTCATGGGAGGTGTAGTCCAGCAACATGTGGGGGGAAGTAGCGAAAGATTCCCTACACCTGATTTTTTTTTTAAAAAAAACTCCACTGGAATCAGTGTTCTTTTTTAATATTGATGAGTTGGTAGTGAAACGAGTCCAGAGCTAATCTTGTGCATACTATGGTCTGTTTCAACCCTTTTTGACAAATTTTAATATGGACACATCATTGTGGATGGACCAGCTCCTTTTCCCTTCAATCACTAATGATCTTGTCCTCCACAGCGGTCCTCAGACCTTCATGACGCAGGGTTGGGGTGGCACTTATCAGACGTGGCAACAGCCTGGGCAGCAGGTTCCAAGTAAGTGTCTTGTAATCGTAGAGCTTCCAAAAATCACCCAGTTTAAGTTGATTGAGTTAAAGAGTGGGGGGACCTCTTGCCCTCTATATGTTTCTGGGCTACATCTCCCATTGACCATTGGCCATGCTGATGGGAGTCATAGTTCGGCTACATATGGAGGGCCACAGGTTCCCCACCACTGGACTCTTAAAGGAAACATTTCTTCAAACATGCAATATCTGGAGTTGTATATCATGCAGCACCTCAGTTTGCTACTGCTCAAGCACTGGTTAAACATGAGCATGTGAGAACTACTAGCAAGAATAATAGAATCTTAGAGCTGGAATGTACCCAAGGGTCATCTACTCCAACGCCCTGCAATGCAGGAATCTCGGCGAAAGCATTCATGACAAATGGCCATCCAAACTCTCTTTATAAACCTCCAAGGAAGGAGAGTCCACCACCTCTCATGGGAGCCTGTTCCACTGTTGAATAGCTCTTACTGTCAAAAAATTTTCCCGAATGTTTAGTTGAAATCTCCTTTCTTGTCACTTGAAGCCATTGGTTCAAGTCCTACCCTCCAGAGCAGATATTTGAAGATGGCTATTTCTTTTCAGTCTCCACTTTTCCAGGCTAAACATACCCAACTCCTTCATGCGCTCCTTGTAAGGCTTAGTTTCCAGACCCTTGATCATCTTGGTTGCCCTCCTCTTCACACGTTCCAGTTTGTGGAGCCCAGAATTGGACACAGTATTCTAGGTGGGGTCTGAGCAAGGCAGAATAGAGTGGTACTATTACTTCCCTTGATCTGGACACTATACTTCTGTTGATGCAACCTAAAATAGTGTAACCTTTTTTGCTGCTGCATCACACTGGTGGTTTTTTTAAAATGTATTTTTATTTTTTTTAAATATTGGTTTTCAAAAGTATGAGCAGTGCCGGCTTCCGGTTTGGCAGGGACACCATGAAGAAGTGCGGAATAGCCTCTCGGGGAATTCTGAGCAGCGCGGGGGCTTTTTAGAGGTCCGCAAGTACCCTGCGGACCTTGGAACCTCAAGGGGAATACCTTGAGGGACGGAGCACCCAGTGGTGCCCAGACGTGCTCTCCTGCTTCTTGGGTTTAAATAATAATCCGAGGACAGGATAGAGCTGCGGGCGCGAAGGGGAAGCACCTCGGACCTCACGCTGTGCAGTCTCAGGCTTCTGATGAAAGTGCCAAGTTTCCACGATAAAATTGAATTCCGAAAAATGGGATATTTTTAAACACTGACAATCGGGAGGAATTCAAAGAATTTGACCAGCCAAGGGATGCAAAAAGGGAGTTCGTCCTGGCTGCAGTGTAAAGATGGCGCAGAGAACAAAGACATAAGAACAAAGGCGGAAGTGAAAGTTCCTGCTGAGTAAGTGTAAAACTGAAACTCCTCAGAGGCACTGCACTGAGGCAAACGCCATTTTATAACGTTGAAAGAGGGAAAAGAGTTAAAAAGGGACTTTGTTTCTCTTCTTTTCTTGCGAAGACTTTGTGGCTCGGTGGGAGAAACAGTAACGTGTTGAGCTCCAGCCCAGAGACTCAGATACTTTGTATAAAACTTTATATAAAACAGAGGGGAATGCTGGCAACATTGGAAGGGACTGACAAGTGAAAGTGGGACAGAGCAGTAAAAGTTTTAAAGTGTGTTGCAGAGATCCCTAAGCCTCTCATCTCTGATTAAATGGACATAGAAGAGGTTTGAATTGAAACTGTGATCATTCTCATACCCCCACTGGAATGAGAAGGGAGGAATTTAATTTGGAAAAACGCTTTATACCCAAATATCCTTTGAGGATTAAGCCTGCGAGTGGCTAGAAAAATCACCTCCCTGGCTCCCTGATTGGATTACAACTCCACCTGGATCTATAAATTGGATTGAGCCAACAAGTGGCGGAAGACCAGAAAAGGACCTTTAAATTGAGACAGTAGTTGGGACAAGGTCTATATATTTCTGACTTGTATTACTTCTTTTTTCCTTTCCTTTTCTTTTGAGACAGTACTTGATGTGCATTTAAATGGGTGATCTTTAAAGTGTGTGGCTAAGACAAAGAAATTGAAAGCTATAGTGAAGAGAAGGGAAAACATCTGAGGACCCCTAAGGGTCATTGCCCAAATTACAATTTGTCATTAACTCGCTTTTCGGCTCTTTGGAGTACATGCTCCCTCTAGTGGTGAAAGTATAATATTGAGTTATATGCTTAAAAATGCCAGGGGGAAAAGGGGGGGTGGAATGGAGGAACGCCAGGGGATAGAAGACAGTCGAAACAGGAAGAAATTAAGGACTTGGACATTTTATGGTTAAAAATAAAGGAAGAATTTAAACAAAATGAACAACATGTGGAGAAAAAACTGGCAGAAGTACAAGAAACTCTGGATAAGAAAATAGAGGGGGTGGGGGGGAGTTGTCAAATAAAATTAAAGATTTAACGGTTAGATCAAAAACAACGGAAGAGCTAGCAAAACGAACTCAGAAGGAAGTTAAGGAAAATAGGAAAGAGACAGATAGAATTAAAGAGGAAATGACAGAGGTTAGTAAAATACAAGAACAGATCTGGGACAACATGGCTCTGATGGAGATGAGGCAGAAGCAAAGAAATTTATAATTTAGAGGGGTAGTAGAAGAAACAAATGAAGATATAAAAGCAAAAATGATTAAAGAATTGGCAAGATGGATGGATATGAAGGAGGCAGAAATTGAATATACAATTGAGAATGTGTTTAGAATTAAAGTGAGATCGGTAAAAGCCAAAGCCCAATAACTGCCTGGAGATTAATTTTTTAATTCATTAGAGATGAGTAATGCAATTCTGAGAATGAGTTATAATAACAAATTATTAATTGATGGAAGACCAATCATCATTTTTAAAGAGATTCCTACCAGATTTTTACGAAAAAGAGACGGATACAAACAATTGGTGACTCTACTGAAGAAAAATGGAATCCAACATAGGTGGGAGTTTCCTGAAGGAATCTTTTTATTACAAAGACAAAAGATTTAGACTAACAGATCTCCAAGAGGTAAATAAATTCTCTAGAAGATATGAGAAAGAATTAGGCAAGATGGAAGGAAGCCTTGTTGGTCCCAGATCCACCGGAGCAGACCTTTATGTCGAAGAAGAGAACAAAAAGAAGAGGAAAGACAGAAACAAAGGAGAGGGAGAGGGAGAAGAAGAAGAGGTATAAGAGGAAGAGGAGGAAAACAACACTAACAAAACCACCCAAATTTAATTCATCTCTTTGTCTCAAAAGTAGATTAAGGAAATGACGTTGAAATTGATAACCGGGAATATTAATGGGCTTAACAAGAAATCTAAACGAAATAAAGTTGAAAATGTTTTGAAAAAAAGGAATCTTGATGTAATCTGTTTACAAGAAACCCATGTTGCTAAAAAACATAGACACATTTTGATTAATAAAAGACTGGGTAGAAAGCTCATAACTTCAGATGTTAATAAAAAAAGAGGGGTGGTTTTATATATAAAGGAGAGATTAGATCCTAAACTGATTTCTAAAGATGAGGAGGAGAGAGTGATTGTGGTACAAATAACGCTGCAGGGCGAGAGGTTAATTGTAGTGGGAATATACACACCTAATGGAAACAAAGCGGAATTCTTTAAGAGATTAGAGGAAAGATTGATGGACTTTATGGATCAGAAGATAATTTTGATGGGGGATTGCAGTGGAGTGGTAATGCTGGAAATAGGTAGAATGTCAAAGAAAAAAGGTATAAAAGAGGGTAAACTTCATAAGACATTCTTTGATTTGGTTGAAAATTTTGGCTTAATAGACATTTGGGGGTTGAAACACCCAATTACAAAACAGTTCACTTTTTTCTCGGAACCCCATCAAAGCTCAAGCAGAATAGCCTATGTATGGGTATCTAAAGAATTGGCCCCAAGAGTAAGTAAAAATGAGATTATTCCACAAACCCAATCTGATCACAATTCAATATATTTGGAATTGAGAGGTAAAGAGCAATCTTCTTTCAGATGGAGGATGAATGATACATTGTTTGAGAACCCAAAAATAGTAGAGAAAGCAAAAGAGGCAATAAAGGAGTATTTTGATTGGAATTTACACAAAGAGGCTGGTTTGGATATAGTGTGGGACGTGAGTAAAGCAGTTATGAGGGGTTTCCTGATACAGCAAAACAGCTTCAAGAAAGAAAAGAAAAGAAAAGAAAAAAGAGGAAATCCTGACTCAACTCATGGAAAATGAGAAAAAATTAGTAATAAAACCAAAAGATGAACAAATTAAACAGACTATTAAAATGTTACAAACTCAGTTTTCCATGTTGGTGAACCAAGAAGTGGAATGGAAATTAAAATTAATGAGACAGAAGTATTTTGAATCAGCTAAGAAAACTGGGAAGCTACTGGCATGGCAACTAAGAAAACGTCAAAGTCAAAACACAATTAATAAAATCAAGATAGGAGAACAATTGACGGAAGACCCGAAAGAAATAAGAAGAGCCTATCAAGGATTTTATAAGGAACTTTACAGGAAAGACAAGGAAGACATAAAAAAAATAGAGAGATAGTTGGAAACACATAAAGGAAAACAGATTCCTCCAGAAGAAAGAACAACTAAACGCCCCAATAACAAAACAGGAACTCCAAAGGACAATAAAGAAGATGAAACAAGGTAAAGCCCCAGGACCGGATGGGCTTACCTCAAAGTATTACAAAACCCTTAGTGAACAGCTGTTACCGGTTCTCTGTGAAGTAATGAACTCTATCCTACAAGGAGGAAAAATACAAAATTCCTGGAAGGAGGCATATATAAGGTTGATCCCCAAACAAGACACAGACCATTTGAATGTCAAGAATTTCAGACCACTATCATTGTTAAACAATGATTACAAATTATTTGCGGACATTATGGCAAACAGATTAAAAATAATACTAAATGAACTAATTCAGAAAGACCAAGGAGGCTTCTTACCAGGCAGGCAATTAAAAGATAATGTAAGACATATTATTAATATATTGGAACACTTAGAGGTAAGAAATGACAAACCAGCTGTATTAATGTTTATTGATGCTGAAAAAGCATTCGATAACACTGGTCAACAACAAATTTGTTGTCTGCATTTTTTCAGTTGATTTAGGACGAATCTGATGCACTGAATCCAAAAATCACATTGGTTTTGCTCAATCAGGTCAAGTTTTTGAGCTATGGCCACGTCTTTTTTTACGTTTTTGTTCACATGTACACTTGTGTGGAGCATTTTAGAAGAAGTTGGTGGGGGTAAAATGCCATGTTGAATAATTGTTTTGATTGGAAATGATTATTTTAATGACAAGAAGTATTCAGGTCCGATAGTTCTGGGTGATTATGTCGAAAAGGGATCAGTTTGAAGTCATAAAACCTCGAAATCTTCTATAAATTGGTGCGGCAAAGCATAAAGTTGGGGGATCAAAACTAAGTTAATGGGGCAGCCGCCCCACGAAGTGTATAGGAAACTCCACCTGCGCATGCGCCAACTTATGACTAATTTGTAACTATTTTTGTTTGGAATTCCCATGGTTTGGAGGGAGCCAACAAACCATGTCACTGACTGCTACTTCTGCGCTGTTGATGTGACTGGGATCAACAGAAAGAACTGGAGCAGCCTCAAGTATCCTGATCTTCAATCAGCACGTCGTCTTGTAGCTCATTGTGATGAAATTCCAGTGCCTATCTTCAGAGAACTTCCTGACATTAGTGACGAAGATGCCTCCAGTATTGAAGGACATGAAGAAGAAGAAGTGGTTCTTGAAGATGATGCTCCACATCCATTTCCCCAAAAGGAGTTGAATGATCTAGTTCGCGGCCTCAGCTTGTCAAAGGACTCTGCCGAACTGTTGGCATCCAGATTGAAGGGGAAAAACCTCCTCTCTGACAGTGCTCACATCAGCTTCTTCCGCAACAGGCATCAAGAGTACCTCCGTTTTTTCTCGGAAGAGAAGGACTTGGTGTACTGTGCAGATATTGCGCAGCTTCTGCTCAAGCTTGGAGTGCCACAGTACGAACCCAAAGATTGGAGACTGTTCATTGACAGCAGCAAGCGATCACTGAAATGTGTTCTGCTACACAACGGCAACCAGTTTGCCTCTATACCCCTGGCTCACTCAAGTACACTGAAGGAGAACTATGAAGCGGTGAAGTATGTGCTGGAGAAAATTGGTTATGATCAGCATAAGTGGTTTATTTGTGTTGACCTGAAGATGGTGAACTTTTTGTTGGGACAACAGTCTGGCTTCACCAAGTACCCATGTTTTCTGTGCATGTGGGATAGTAGGGACCGTGCTCAGCATTACACGAAGAAGGACTGGCCTGTGTGGGAGGAATTGGTGCCTTGCAGAAAAAGGAACGTCATCAACGACCCTCTGGTGGACAGAGACAGAATACTCTTCCCACCGCTGCACATCAAGCTCGGCTTAATCAAGCAGTTCACCGAGGCTCTGGACAAGGATGGTTACTGCTTCACTTACTTGTGCCAGGCTTTTCCAGTATTGACCATGGAGAAGTTGAAAGCTGGCATCTTTGACGGTCCTCAGATCCGTCAGCTCATCAGAGATCCAGAGTTCGGAAACTCAATGAACAAAGTGGAACTGGAAGCGTGGAAGGCATTTGTTCTGGTAGTGAAGAACTTTCTTGGCAACAATAAGGCCAGAAACTACGCAGAACTTGTCAACAACATGCTGACTGCTTTCAGAAACCTGGGCTGCAACATGAGCGTCAAGATGCACTACCTATTTTCACATATGGACCGGTTTCCTGAGAACCTGGGTTCAATGAGTGACGAGCAGGGGGAGAGATTCCATCAGGACATGAAAGAGATGGAGACCAGGTCTCAGGGTCGCTGAGACGCAGTCATGATGGCTGACTACTGTTGGACTCTGAAGAGAGACCTCCCTGCCGCTGAGCATTCCAGGAGTTCCAAGAAACGGAAGTTCAAGCCCTGAAGTTTGAAAAATGGTGAAGCAACATGCAATTTACGTGTACTTACCTTTATCAATGCCCACCATTCAGTTTACAGAAATCGATGTTTCTATCAGGTAATCAATATATGTTGTTGGAAAAACATTTTTTTCTCTTAAAAACATATTTAGGATGATACGTGTTGACAAAAATCAGCTGATAATGCCACAAAAATGTAATCGATTTTGTCACAAGATCTGATGTTTTTCAAATCAACATAGCACAAAAACCTGACCTGATGGAGAGAAACGGATGCCATTTCCTGATTCAGCCGTGCAAAAATACAGTGGTACCTCGCAAGACGAATGCCTCACAAGACAAAAAACTCGCTAGACGAAAGGGTTTTTTGTTTTTTGAGCTGCTTCGCAAGACGATTTTCCCTATGGGCTTGCTTCGCAAGACGGAAACGTCTTGCAAGTTTGTTTCCTTTTTCTTAACACCGTTAATACAGTTGCGACTTGACTTCGAGGAGTAGCCTTTTTTGAGATTTTTAAAGACTTTGGTGATTTTTGAAGCTTTTCCAAAACTTTCCCGACACCGTGCTTCGCAAGACGAAAAAAATCGCAAGACGACAAAACTCGCGGAACGAATTAATTTCGTCTTGCGAGGCACCACTGTAACCTAAATCAATTGTAGAAATCTAGACAACATTCAAAAAGTAAAAACTTGTTGCCCAGTGTAATATATCTTGGTTATTTATGAAGAAAAGTATGGGGATGATGGGGGTTTTGTGGCTCTTTCCTGAGAGGAATTGAGGCAATTTATTCGGAACAGAGAGCGAAACTAATAGTGAATAACGCTTTGACAAAATCATTCGACATCACAAAGGGTACCAGACAGGGGTGCCCACTGTCTCCGCTATTGTTTATAATGGTATTAGAGGTATTAGCAAATAGTTTGAGAGAAACATCAG
The DNA here is from genome assembly GCF_964106645.2 of Podarcis pityusensis. Classification (NCBI taxonomy): domain Eukaryota; kingdom Metazoa; phylum Chordata; class Lepidosauria; order Squamata; family Lacertidae; genus Podarcis; species Podarcis pityusensis. Next base: position 23,654,423 of record NC_138045.1, read on the forward strand.
AGGTAAAAGGAGTTAAAATAGGTGTTAAAGAATTTAAACTTAAGGCCTATGCTGATGACTTAGTATAAACCTTAGAAGAACCCCAGAAAAGTGTCAAAAAAGCATTGGAAGAAATGGACAAATTTGGACAACTGGCAGGATTTAAACTGAACAAGACAAAGACGAAAATGGTGGTCAAGAATATGGAAAATAATGAGATAGAAAGGCTGGAACAAGAAAATGAAATTAAGGTGGTTAAGAAAGTAAAATACTTGGGAAATTAGATGACAGCAAAGAATATAAATTTGTTTAATGGCAATTACCAACCAGTGTAGAAAGAGATTAAAAGAGACTTGGAAATAGGGGATAGATTAAAGTTGAATGTCAGCGATCAAAATGAACCAAGGATGCTATTTTTATTTCAAACGATTCCGATAATCAGAGGCTTAGGACAATTTAGAGAATGGCAGAAGGTTCTCTCGCACTTCATATGGCAAGGGAGAAAACCGAGGATTAAATTTAAAATACTGATGGACAGAAAGGAAAGAGGGGGGGGGGTCTCGGTACCTGATTTGAAACTTTATTACGAAGCAGCCTGCTTATGTTGGATAAAGGATTGGATAACCCTGGAAAACTCAGACCTGTTAGATTTGGAGGGATACAATAACAGATATGGGTGGCACTCCTACCTCTGGTATGGTAAAGTGAAAGTGCACAGAGGTTTTACAAACCATGTGATAAGGAGTGCCCTATATTGTCGGGATCTCCGTTCGACCGAGCTGATAAAGTTCATCTTCACTTCCGGAGGTGGAGCCAACGGTAATGGCTGCTTCTCTCTAATTTGGAGAGAACTAGCTCTACGGAATTTGGGTCCTGTCGCTATGGCGCAGCGGGGACCCCCAAATAAATCACAGGCGGGTGAAGCCTGTGAACGTGGGACTCAGCGGGCACCGTTTGCGCCCCCCCAATTGCTAAAGGAGCTCGGCAACGGGCTCCGGAGCGGAGCGGGGGTGGTGTGGTGCTGTGAGCAAATTGCTTCTTCCGTGGAGTGAAGCCGCGAAGCTGTTACCGGAGAGCTCTGCCTTTTTTCCTGGGATAATTGGCACTGAAAACAACTACCCGTGAGTAGGAGTAAATTGGATTTAAAGGGGGGGGGAAAGTTAATTTGGCACGGAGCGGGGAAGGTACAACCAGGAAGTCTATCTCCCCTGAATTGTAAATAGATCAAAGCAAAGAGACTTCAAAGCAAAAACTCGGAAAGTCACTTAAATGTGCTAAATTCCAACATCTCGAAAGTGGTTCCCCCTCCGGATTGCAGGAGAGGAGGGGGGAAAAGACTTAGCTGAATTTCCCTGCAGTAAAGAAGGGGAGAGGAAGGAAGAATTTACAATTTAAGATTCGGAACGGACTGCCTTAAGATAGAGGTTTATAGTGAAAGCTTATTTCTGACAGCCAACTCTGCAAAAGTGATACAGTGTTTCCGAACCTCTTTTGGCTTGAAAGTAACTGTTTAAGTGTATTGAGACTGTGGACTCTGAAAGTAAATTGGGGGATTTATAAAGATTATTTTTGTTTCTAAAAAGTTACAAGTTCTGGCTGTTACTGTGTCCCCCTAGAGGAGATTGGACATTGTTACAACAATAGTTACAAAGAGGAAAATTCCACTCTATGTCAAAACAATTGGCTGACTGTGGGAGTGACCTTGAATGTCTATGAGACTGTTATGGCAGAGGATAAGAAGGCGGAATCGCAGGAAAAAATTACTAGGTCTGGCAGACATTATCGGATAGATACTGCGTTGCCGCGAAGGGGCTCAACATCTGGAGCATCCGGAGCATCAGGGGCCCCACTCCCACAGTCTAAATCAAAAGTTATGACGTCAGAAGAAGTTTTGGCACAGGCACTGGCAAAAATTAATGAATCTTTGGAAAGCCTAAGTAAACAGGTAACTGAGACAAATAGACAAGTAGCTGAAACAAATAGACAAGTAGTTGAGACAAATAGACAAGTTGTGGAAGCATCAAATAAAATTGATTTAAATACTGCAAGTATTAATACCTTGGGACAGAAGGTGAATGCCAATACAGAGACTATCGAAAAATTACTACAGGAATCTGCCTTGATTCGACAAACTGCACAGGAAGCAAAAGATATTGCAATTGCTACTCAAGAGAAAATTCCACCTGTATACAAGAAATTGGAGGACCATGATGTGACATTTTCTATGTTCGAATTAAAAGATAGACAGAGAAATCTGAGAATTAGGGCTGTTCCAGAGCGGGAGAAAGATAATTTGGCTGACTTTCTTACACAGGAATTTACAGATTTTTGGCAATTGGACCCGGGGAAGGAAGAATTTAAGATAGTGAATGCATTTAGGCTCGGAAGAAGACAAGGCAAGGGCAAGGTGAGAGACTGTTTGATTACCTTTCGAACAAAAGAAGAGAGAGATAAAATTCTGAATTTGCATTATCAAAAAACTTTGGAAATTGATGACTCAAGATTAGTGATTTTTAAGGACATCCCAAAGCATTTGCTGGACTTAAGGTCCAATTACGGAGACCTAGTGACCTTATTGAAAAGAAACAGAATTCTTTTCAGGTGGGAATTTCCGCAAGGCCTGTCCTTCAAATATAAAGGGAGAAAGATAAAAATAAAATCAACTGAGGAAAAAGACAGATTCTTGAAAGATCACGAGGAAGATCTACTGAAAGAAGGGGAATCTGAAGAAGAACCAAAAGGCATACTAGACATATCAAATTTATCTTTTGGACTGCACGGTCCAGAAAAAGTGATACTACCCACAGAACAAGAAGCGGCACTTGGGGCAGTTGGAGGTAAAGTGAAGTAGCCCCCCACCATGGCTCTGCAACTATTAAGCTGGAATTGTAACGGTTTGAATTCTCCTCGAAAAAGAAAAAGTGTGTTTCATTTATTAAAAAAAGAACAATTGGACTTGATTTGTCTACAAGAGACACATATAACAAGGGCACATAGGAAGTTATTGATTAATAAAAGATTAGGACAGGAGTTTGTCTCATCTGACAAAGTCAAAAAAAGAGGAGTTGTGATTTATGCAAAGGAGAGACTCTTACCGAAACTTATCTTTAAAGATGATCAAGGAAGATTTTTGGCAATTGAAATTCAACTACAAGGAGAGAAATTCTTAATTGTGGGAATTTATGCACCGAACGAGGGGAAATCTGAATTCTATAAAAAGTTGCATGAGACTTTACTGGATCATTTGGACTATAATTTGATTTTGATGGGGGACATGAATGGAGTAGTATCTACAAATATGGACAAGGCTCAAAGACAGGTAGTCACCAAGGATGGTAGACTACCGAAAACATTTTTTGAGATGACAGACAATATGGACTTAGTGGACATTTGGAGGGTAAAGAACCCCCTGGGAAGAGAAGGAACCTTCTTTTCTGAAGCCAAGATGACATGGACTAGAATTGACCAAATATGGATAACTAGAGGAATGGCACCAAAGATAAAGAAGGTAGAAATCTGCCCAAAAACTTGTTCCGACCATAATGCTGTAAGGATGGAGATGAAACAAACAACAACCGGATCCTTTAGATGGAGGATGAATGACACCTTATTTAGAGATGAAGAAGTTTACAAAAAGGCCCAAAAGACTTTGAGAGATTACTTTGAAATAAATATGAATACCAATGTAGAAAAAAGAGTAATCTGGGACGCAAGCAAAGCCGTGATGAGAGGGTTTTTGATACAACAGAATGCAATAAAGAAGAGAAGTCAAAATGAAAAGAAAGATAAAATCTTGGAAAAAATAAAAGAAGGAGAGAAGAAATTGAGAGCAAAACCAAAGTCCCAGGAGATTTTGAGAGAAATAAAATTATATCAAGTACAATATATGGAAATGATGAATCAGGAAATAGAATGGAAAATCAAACAAATGAGACAAAAAAATTTGAAACAGCTAATAAATGTGGAAAACTGTTGGCCTAGCAAATGAAAAAAAGACAAAAATTAAATACTATTATAAATTTAGAAGTGGAAGGAAAGGGTATACATAATCCAAATGAGATTAGAAATTGCTTCCAGAAGTACTTTAAACAATTATACACACAAGGGCCACAGAAGGAAATGGACATAGACCAATTTTTGAAGACAAATGGCCTACAAAAAATCTCTCAAGAAAGTAAATTAATGCTGAACTATAAAATATCTGAACAGGAAGTAGAAGGTGCCATACAAAATATGCAATTGGGCAAATCTCCAGGACCGGATGGGCTGACTTCCAGATACTATAGATCTTTGAAAGAGTGGTTATTGCAACCTTTGAAGGAAGTCTGCAATGAAATATTGGAGGGGGAAAGGGCACCAGAATCGTGGAAAGAAACGTATATCACACTTATACCGAAAACAGAGACTGAAAAGACTCAGCTTAAGAACTATCGCCCTATATCGTTACTTAATGTGGATTACAAAAATTTTGCAGACATTTTGGCCAAGAGATTGAAAAAAGTATTGATGAAAGAGATTCATAAAGACCAAGCGGGCTTTCTCCCGGGAAGACACCTGTCAGATAATTTGAGGAATATAATTGATATTTTGGAAAAATTAGAAGTGAATATAAACACCAAAGCAGTATTGATATTTGTTGACGCGGAGAAAGCTTTTGATAATATCTCTTGGAGTTTTATGAAGAAGAATCTGCATGGGATGGGGGTAGGCCAAGGTTTTGAAAATGGTATAGGTGCAATATACTTTGAACAAAAGGCTAAATTAATTGTAAATAATGTGGTTACGGAAGAATTTAAGATAGAAAAAGGGACACGACAGGGGTGCCCAATTTCCCCACTGCTTTTTATATCGGTCCTGGAGGTTTTGCTAAATATGATTAGAAAGGACCGGTTGGTTAAGGGCATACAGGTCGGAGCTAAACAGTACAAACTGAGAGCATTTGCAGATGACCTAGTATTGACGTTACAGGAGCCAGAATCTAGTACTAAAAGAGTTTTAGAATTAATTCAGGAATTTGGTCAGGTGGCAGGTTTTAAATTGAACAAGTTAAAAACTAAGGTTTTAGAGAAAAACTTAACACCGATTGAAAGAGAGAGGTTTCAGAATGAGACAGGATTGAATGTGGTAAAGAAAGTGAAATACTTGGGGATTAATATGACAGCCAAAAACGGGAACTTATTTAAAGATAATTACGAAAAATGTTGGACGGAAGTGAAAAAAGATTTAGAAATTTGGTCAAATTTGAAACTCTCGTTGCTGGGCCGTATTGCTGTGATAAAGATGAATGTATTGCCTAGAATGTTGTTTTTGTTTCAGACATTACAAATTGTAGATAAGATGGACTGTTTCAAGAAGTGGCAGAGAGATATTTCTAGATTTGTCTGGCAGGGCAAGAAGCCCAGAATAAAATTCAAGATATTAACTGATGCCAAGGAAAGAGGTGGATTTGCCCTGCCAGACTTTAAACTTTATTATGAATCAGCAGCTTTTTGCTGGCTGAAAGAATGGCTACTTCTTGAAAACACAGACATTTTGGATCTAGAAGGTTTTAACAATGTATTTGGATGGCATGCATATTTATGGTATGATAAGGTCAAAGCACACAAAGCATTCAAAAACCATATTGTTAGGAAAGCATTGTTTAATGTTTGGATAAGATACAAAGACTTATTGGAAAATAAAACCCCAAGGTGGCTATCACCAATGGAAGCAAAAGCTCTGAAAAGGCTCAATATGGAGGCCAAATGGCCGACATATTGGGAAATTTTGGAGCAAGAAGGAGATAAATTGAGATTGCAGAGTTTTGAAAAATTAAAAAATAAAGTGAGAGATTGGCTCCACTACTATCAGATAATGGAGGCATATAATTTGGATAAGAAAATAGGCTTCCAAGTGGAAAAGTCAAAATTAGAAACAGAATTGTTAGAACCCAAAACTAAAAATTTGTCAAGAATGTATAACTTGCTGTTGAAATGGAATACTCAGGATGAAACGGTGAAATCTGCTATGATTAAATGGGCACAAGATGTTGGACATAATATTATGTTCGCTGACTGGGAACAGTTATGGACCACAGGTATGAAGTTTACGGCATGTAATGCCTTAAGAGAGAATATCATGAAAATGATATACAGGTGGTACATGACCCCAGTCAAGCTTGCAAAAATTTATCATTTGCCCGATAATAAATGTTGGAAATGTAAAGAAACTGAAGGTACATTCTTTCACCTTTGGTGGACGTGCCCGAAGATTAAGGCTTTCTGGGAAATGATATATAATGAACTGAAAAAGGTATTTAAATATACCTTTCTGAAGAAACCAGAGGCCTTTCTCTTGGGCATTGTCGGCCAACTGGTGCCAAAGAAGGACAGAACTTTTTTCATGTATGCTACAACAGCAGCAAGAATACTTATTGCAAAGTATTGGAAGACACAAGATCTACCCACTTTGGAAGAATGGCAGATGAAGGTGATTGACTACATGGAATTGGCGGAAATGACCGGCAGAATCCGAGACCAGGGAGAAGAATTGGTGAAAGAAGACTGGAAAAAATTTAAGGACTATTTACAGAAATATTGCAAAATTAAGGAACTTTAGAAGGATGTTGGATAGAAACTAAGAGGTTTTTAGCTGTAATGCTTTAAGAGACATGGAAAAAAAAAGGTTAACAATTGGGTAAAAGATTAATGGTAAGGATTTGCTGAACCAACAAATGGAACTGGAATACAAAGAAGGGAGGTATGAGGAGGTCCGGGGAAATAAGAGTAAGGAAGATAGGTTATGGAACATTATTGTGTTTTTAACTGTTTTATTTTGTATGTTTTTTCTTATTTTCTACTTTTTTGCTGTAATTTAAACTTTTTTCTTTGTTTTCTGTATTTTTGTGAAACTTTAATAAATATCATTAAAAAAAAAAAAAGATAAAGTTCATCTTCCTCCGGCCAAGTCCTTCGGAATTGCCTCCGATGTGATTGACGACCTGAGCCTCTGATAAGGCTCCAGGCACATCCCCCATTCAGCAGAGTTTCCAGCACAGGGAAGAGACGAGAGGTTTGGGCTACATTCCTAGGAGTTTTATTATCTAGCTACGCAGACAGAAAAATACATCCTCTCTCTGTGAAAGCAGAGAGCAACTGAACAACAAAGGAACATGAAACCAGTTTGTCACATCCGTCTCCTGTCTCCCGTGAGACTTCCAACAGTATGGAATGTGTGGAATGTAAACAGAGTCTTGTGACTCCAAAGCACTGCACAGTGGCACAAACAGAAACTAACATCCTCCCCCTTTCTGTGAACACCACTGGGCAGTGTGTCAGTACAATCTCAGTACAAACCCAATTTCTGTACATAGGTACAGTGTTGATCCTTCGGAACAACCTTTGATAATAAATCAGCAGGAATTTCATTACCTGGCATGTAGGACACCGTTACGAATCCTTTCTGAACACATTCTCTAGCATGTTGCAGCTTCACTTGCAAGTGCTTTGTGCTTTGCTTACACCCTTCAGAAGTCAGCAAAGCCAAACATTCAGTTCGGCTTCACAAGAACTCAAGCTTACTGTTGTTTGCTTCTTGCACGACCAATCAAATAGACCCTGGTTGTACATGTAGCAAACTCCAGACATGCTTTTCCTGTCTGTAGTGTCACTTCCAAAACTCGCATCAGTAAATATCTCAAGACCACCAGACTTCTGATTGTTAAATCTCAGTCTGTAGTGCATAGTGCCTTTCAAATAGTGTGCTATGCGTTTCAGAGCTTTCCAATCCTTAACAGTAGGATTGTTGACTTGTCTGCTTAGCAAGTTCGTGCTAACTGCAATGTCAGGTCTTGAACATCTGGCAATGAAGTTTAGTTTGCCTAGTACACTTCTGTACAGTGTAGTGTCAGAAAATGCTTCTTCAGTATCATCTACCTGATAACCTGTTGTAATTGGTGTGTCTACAGGGTTAGCATCCACCAGGTTTAGTTTGGTTAACACATCAGCAATTTTCTGTGATTGGTGTACTAGAATATTACCATCTTGGTCTCTCTTTCCAGAGATAGGTAGTTGGTTACCTCACCAAGATCTTACATGTCAAAGTGCTCCTTCAGTTGAGCTAGGGCGGTATTGTACTTTTTGACATCCTTCCAAAAGAAAAAAATATCATCAACATAAAATAAGCAATACAGCTTCTTTTGTTTTGTTTTTTTTTTAATAATATTTATTCCATATTTAAAATTACAGAAAAAAAGAAAAACCATACAAAATACAAAGAAAACTTTAACCCTAACAAAGCAAAAGATAAGCAAGTAAAAAGAACAGTGTGATAGAATAAAAAAGAAAATTTAACAAAAAATATAAAAATACATTGAGTTAAAATAAAACAAAAGCAGATTAAACCTTTACATAACCTTTTCCCTTTACTTATTTCCATGACCTCCTCTCGCCTCCCAATTTTGTATTCTAGTTCAAATCGTATTTCCAGCAAATCCCTCTAACCTTATTTTCATTTACGTGTTTTAAAATTAAAATAATGTAATTAAACCTCCTCTATTTCATCAAATTCATCCACTCATTTTTGCTTATTCCATTATATCGTATCTGCCTAAACGACCTAATATTCTTTTTCCAACCTCCTTCTAACATTCTTTTATATTACAATACTTTTGAAGATATATTTTGAATTTTTTCCAATCTTCTTCCATCGACCCTTCTCCCTGGTCTCGAATTCTGCCGGTCATCTCAGCCAGTTCCATATAGTCCATCACTTTCATCTGCCTACAGCTTCTTTTGCCCTTCCTCTTTGACAAATACACATGGATCAGCTTTACCTTGCTGAAAACCTAGAGAAAACAACACTTAAGTGAGTTTAGAGTGCCAGCATCGTGCACGTTGTTTGAGACCATATAGGGACTTCTTCAGAGAGCAAACAAATCCCTGTTTTACCTGTACGCCATCAGGTGGAAGCATATAAAGTGATTCACCTAAGGTTCCGTACAAAAATGCTGTATTCACATTGTGATGAGAAACGTGTAGATTCTCTTCTGCAGCAAGTTTGAGCATAAGCCTAATGCTCTCATATCTCGTGGTGGGTGAGTAGGTCTCGTGATAGTCTTCTCCTGGTACCTGTGAAAAACCTCTGGCTACCAATCTGGCTTTGTGTCTGACTACCTTGCCATTCTGATCTGTCTTTGCTTTGAATACCCATTTGCTGTCAAGCAGTTTCATCCCTGGAACTGTTGGAACTAGCTCCCATGTTTTGTTCCTCTCTAAGGTATCAAGCTCAGTGTCAGGATGATATGTGGGTGCTAGCCGAGATAACAACCCGGGACTCCAGACAGCTTTACAAGATTTATTAAGTCCAAAAACTATGTACAATCCGGAGCTCTTAAAAGCATGTATTCCTCAGTCACTATCAGTTGCCGGATGTGGCTCCTGCCTCTTCCCTTTCCAGCATAGAAACTTCCTGAGCCCCCCCCCCTTTCCTTCTCTCTCTACGTAAAGACCGAAGCGTTGGAGGCTGTTCCTTTCTCTCTGTTTCCTGACAGCCCCTCCTCCTCTTCTCTCTCTGACGAAGTGCAGCTGCTCATTAAAGGAGGCGGCTCCCTGTACATTCCGATCTCTCCCCCCTTCTCAGCCAACAGATCCCTGACATCCACCCCCTCCTCAAAACCCCCCTTCCCATCCTCAGGACAGACGGCTACCACTTCCTCACTGATATCGCGAGGCGAGGGAGAGAATCCTAGAAAGATGTCGTCATCGTCTTCTGTGTCCACAAAACCATCCTTCCAGCCCTCCCCCAACCCCGTTGTTTCGAGGTGATCCTCGGGGTGGTCTTCTGCAGTGCAGTTCCTGTCGACCCCCCCCCCCCGGTGCCCACTCGTCACCCTCAGATGGTGTGAACCCTTCGAAGTCCTCCTCATCCTCCGTCGGCCCAAAAATCTCCCTAAAGAACCTACCCGGGGGTTTTGGCTTGTCGGGAAATAAGGCGTGGAACCTCCACCAGAAACTCCTCAGTGATACAACTCTCCGGCACCCACGTGTTTTCTCCAATCTCCCCTCCCATCTTGCTGCATCAGGACCGCTCCGATGGCCCGGTCTGACGCATCTGTCTCCACTCGCAGCGGCTTGTCAGGGTTGACGTGCAATAACTGCTCCTCCGATGCAAAAACTTTCTTCAGTTTCTCAAATCCCTTTTGTGCCTCTTCAGTCCACAGAAACTTCTTCTTCCCACTGAGGCAATCCGTTATGGGCGCTGTCAAACGTGGAAAGTTCTTGATAAACTTCCTGTAGAAGTTGCTGAAGTCCAGGAACCGCTGAACATCCTTCCTTGTCTTGGGGCTCTTCCATTCTACCACGGCCTTCACCTTCTCCGGATCCATTGCCAGACCCTTATTCGACAGCCGGTAACCCAGGAACTCGACCTCCCTCGTGTGGAACTGGCATTTTTCCAGCTTCACCCACAAGCGATGCTCCTTTAGCTTCCCCAGAACCTGACACACGTCCTCCACATGCTGCTTTTCGTTTTCGGAGTATATCAAAATGTCATCCAAAAAACAAACGCAGTTACGGTACAGTAGCGTGGTGCATGAATGCCTGGAAGCACGGGCTTCCACTTTGTAAACCGAAGGGCATAACGAGATATTCAAATGCCCCAAGGGGGGTAAACACGGTGGTTTTCCATTCGTCTCCCTTGCGCACCCTGATGAGATTGTATGCCCCCCTGAGGTCCAGTTTCGTAAAAATTTTCCCCTTCCGCACTCTCTCCGAAACGTCGTCGATTCTCGGCATGGGAAAGGCCAGGGGTTCCGTCAAGGAATTCAAAATTCTAAAGTCCACCACCAGCCTCCGTTCTTTCGTCCCTCTCTTGTCCACAAAGAACACAGGACAGCTACCCACCGCCTTGGACTCCCTGATGAACCCCCTTTTCAGGTTCTTGTCAATAAACTCCTTCAAATCCTGTATCTCTTGGTCGGACATTGAGTACAGCTTACCAGCCGGTAACTTGGCCCCCGGGACCAAGTTGATCTGGCAGTCGTAGGGCCGGTGAGGCGGTAACGCGTCGGCCTCTCTCTCACTGAACACCTCCTCCAAGTCCCTGTATTGTGGAGGGATCTTGCCTTCTCCCCCAGACACATTGTCGCCACCTGGGCCTTTCTTTCCCGGGGTTCCCCTCCTCCCAGGCAGTGCTCTAGGCAGTGGGTCGACCCGAAAGACAGGGACCACTGGTGCCATGACACCACTGGGTCATGCAAGGCCAACCAACTCATTCCTAAAATAATGGGTGGCCCTGCCAAGGTGGCCATGTGAAAGGTGATGGTCTCGGAGTGCATGGAGATCTGCATTCTCATGGGAGGAGTCTGATGTGTGACCTCCCCCCAATAGTTCCCTACCATCAATCGTGGTAACTTACAAAGGAAAATCGAGCGGCAGTAGGTGCAGCTGGTGCTGTGCAGCAAAGTCCCTGCTGAAAAAGTTTGCACTGGCCCCCGAATCAACTAGGGCGTGGACCTCCATTGTGTGGCCATTGGGGAGCTCCTGCAGCACCCTGACCACTCTGCCTACTTTGGGGTGGCCTGGTCGGCGCTCTTTGCTGCTGCTCCTGCCTGGCTGCTGCCCCGGTTTCCCACCAGCCAGGCCTTCCCGTTTCCCTGCACCTGCAGCACTTCCTCTCCCCCCTGTGGCTTGGCCCCCACCATCCCCTGCCAGTTACGACGTTCCGGACACACTCTGGCAAAGTGGCCTGGTCTTTGGCACAGAAAACACTTCTTGGCAGCTTTCCAGTACTTTCCCTCCTTTTTCTCCTGTTGCTGAACTTTTGAATGCTCCCGCATGCGGGCTGAGTTGATTTCCATGGGCTCTGGCTGACTCTGACCTTGAGAAACCCCTGCTGGTATCTCAGGAATGCGGTTGCCATGGAAACGCTCCCCTCTGTTCTCCCTCCTCTCCAGCAAACGGGTCTCCTGCCGCACCCCCACAGCTAAGGCAGCCTTAGTTAACACGTCCATGTCCTTGGGCCGGGGGCCCCTTGAAAGCTCATCCTTCACGTCTGAATTTAGCCCTGCCTTAAAAAGAGCCTGCACTGGTTCAGAGCTCAAGTCCCAGCCCAGCTTGTGGACAAGCATTGCAATTTGAGACCAGTAACTGCGAACAGTCAGACTCCCTTGCCTCAAGGCCAGTAATTGCTGCTGAGTCATATCAATTTGGCTCTCATTTGTAAACATGGCTGTTGGAAACTGGCCCCCTCGGGAAGGCTGGCTCATCTATCCACTTGTTGGAAACTGGCCCCCTCGAGAAGGCTGGCTCATCTTCCCAGGCTTGTCGGGGCCTGTTTGCCGGTGACCCACCCTGGCTGGCATCCCGGCAGACCAGGGAGATCTTGATAGGCGACACCTCCCTGATGAAAGGTGCACACCCCCTTCCCCCTTGTACAGCAGCAGGAGAAAGAAATCAGTCAGAAAGTCTTTTTCATCTCTACTTTATTTCTGACTGTACACTGTACAAAAAGCATGTCTGCTCACTCAGTCTCCTCCGAGCAACTGCGTTAGACTTCCTTGACACAAGCAACAGGAAGGTCTCATATTACACAGAGAACAAATCCCTGAGAATTGCCTGGAACATCCTGTCCCACGGTTAGACCCATCATGTGATGTAAACATCGAACTGCTTGTTCGCAGCTGCGTAGTACTCATATCCCAACATCGGCATCCATCGCCTCATAAAACTTCCCCAGATCCCGGAGTGCATCATTATCGGTGGCAATTAGGAGCCGCACCCATTCCCTCGCTGACCCTGCCAAATGACTGATTACGAAAGCCACCCTCTGCTGATCGTTGGCAAATCCACTCCTCTGGAGATCCAAGGCATATTTCATTTCAGTCTTAAAGCTCAAATATTCCTGGGGGTCCCCATCGAACCTACCGACCAATGAAGGCATTTTCCTTCCCAGCGGGGCACCCCTCAATTCCTGATCTTGCGACCTGCGTTCCTCCAGCCTAATTCGCAATTCCTGCGCATGTTGTTCCAGTTCTAGGTGTCATTGTTTCAAAGCAGCAAATTCTTTCCTCATCCCCTCCTCCATCGCTGGTTGTCTCTCCCTCCTTGCTAGCTCCTGGCAATGGACTTCCGGCAAACTGTCAGGATGATATGTGGGTGCTAGCCGAGATAACAATTCGGGACTCCAGCCAGCTTTACAAGATTTATTAAGTCCAAAAACTATGTACAATCCAGAGCTCTTAAAAGCATGTCTTCCTCAGTCACTATCAGTTGCCGGAAGTGGCTCCTGCCTCTTCCCTTTCCAGCATAGAAACTTCCTGAGCCCCCCCCTTTCCTCCTCTCCCTACGTAAAGACTGAAGCGTCGAAGGCTGTTCCTTTCTCTCTGTTTCCGTGTTTCCTGACAGCCCCTCCTCCTCTTCTCTCTCTGACGAAGTGCAGCTGCTCATTAAAGGAGGCGGCTCCCTGTACATTCCGATCTCTCCCCCCTTCTCAGCCAACAGATCCCTGACACTCAGCCTTCATGGCAGTTAACCATGGCTCAGCATCCTTCGAGTCCAAAGCCTGGATCTCTTGGAAGCTTGAAGGTTCAAATACCTTCTTGGAGCTATTAACAGCAGTTACAGCTTTGGCTGCTTTAGCAAATTCATCAGCAAATCTCTTTGGAGGTCTACCTTTTGTGGCTCTTTCAGACCTGCAAATTAGATGTAAGTCTTCAGCGCTCCCCTCTTCTTTCTTAGGAGAAAAGGGGCCTGTAGTGAACAGTGGTTCCTCCAATTCTTGATCAGAGCCTTCAGAGTGTCGCAGAGAGGCCTTAGCACTCTTGAAATCCTCTGAATCATCTGATTCAGTTTCAGAATCAGAACCTTCATCAGTGGGTGTGGGGTTTTGCTGCTGTTTATCCTCAGACTCTTCACTGTCATCAGGATAACATTGGAAAATCCCCACATTCTCCCCCCACTTGGCATTGTACTCAACACTTCTAGTGAGTCTAATTGTATTAGTGTCAGTCATCATTACTCTGTAAGAACCTTTCTGATATCCTAGAAAGATACCTTGCAAACCACGTTTGCCTAACTTGGAGCTTTGTGGTGTGTGAACCCACGTCAGAACCAAAAATTCTCATGTGCTTGATGTATGGTTTCTTGCCAAACATCTTTTCATAGTGGGTACAACCAATCGGTGATGATAATCTGCGATTGTAAGTATAAACAAAACAGCTGAGCGCTTCTACCCAATAACTCTCTGGAAGATTGGCATCATGCAGCAAGGTTTTCAAGCCTTGAAGCAAAGTTTGGCTTGCTCTTTCACAAAGTCCATTCATCCAAGGAGACCGTGGACTTGACAAATCATGTTGAATTCTTTTCTCAGTCAGAAAAGCTTCAAACTGCTGAGAAGTGAATTCTCCCCCTCGATCTGTAATTAAACATTTCACCTGTTTATCATGCACATTTTGCAACCAAGCACAGAATTCCTTGAACCTAGGAAACGCTTCTGATTTCTGCTGGAGATTGAGCACATGGAAAATGTGTTCATACCTGGAAAATGAATCAATGAGGACCATGAAGTACCTGGCTCCACCCAGAGAGGGTGCTAGAGGACTAACGAGATCAGCATGCACTACCTGATATGGTTCTGTAGCTTGTCTACTAGATACCTTACCTTTTGCAGCCATTTTAACCTTGTTTGCTGCGCATGCCTTACACTTTATGTGGTACCTGCAGGGTTTAATAATCATACCTTCAATTAAGGCAGGCATTTTGGAAACTGCCTCGAAGTTTAAGTGACCAAGTTTCCTGTGATAATCATGAATACATCCTGCATTCAAAACCTTGCTAGTATCTTGCACAACATCAACAGAATCATCATAATGCAATACAAACAAATGATCAACATAATCAGCATGCAATAGAAAGTCATCTTTCTTGGTGATGGTGCACTTCCTCTTCTTGAAGGAAACGTCTGTGTCCTGTTCAGTCAGCTGTGAGACGCTCAACAGGTTGTGTGCAGCATCTGGAACAAAAAGAATGTTGCGTATCGAAGCATCCAAGCTGTGAAGAACAACCGTTCTGTAGCCTTGACTGGAGATCGTGTGATCATCTGCTTGGTGAATCGCACCTTCCTGTGGAGTAAAGGACACGAACAGGTGTTTGTCTTTGCAGACGTGCTGGGTGGCTCCCGAGTCGACGATGAAGAAAGATCTAGACGTCTTCTGGACCTTTGGAGTGAAGCATGAGACCATAGCCTTGTGTTGTGTTGTCATGGACTTCTGACCTTTGCCTTTGCCTTTGCCTTTTCCACACGTTGAGCTTTCACTGCGCTGCTCTGTTGCTTTGGCATTGGGTTGTTTGCAATCCCTATTCACATGGCCTAGACATCCACACAAGTAGCATTTCACTGCCTTCAAAGCTTTGGTGCCATCTAGTGGTTGCACTGCATTCTGGGATGACGTCTGTGAGGACTCCCCCTTAGTGATACAGCTAGTACTACACCGATCCGCTTCATTTAACACCACAGCAGTGACATGCGCTACCGTTAGCTGAGCAGTAGGCAAAACAGCAAGCTGGCTGGCAATCGCTTCCCAACTTGAACCCAAAGAATGTAGAATCATGAAGGAATGCACAGCCTCTGGAAAGGTGATTCCACGCTGTTGCAACTCGTGCCTGAGATTCTGCATTTCCATGAGGTGAGCACGTACGTCTGCTCCTTCAACAAGTGCCATATCATGCAACTTGGCATAAAAGAACAAAGAAGCTCCCACGTCTGTTCTTAAATGTGAGTGTTGGAGACTGTCCTACATCTCTTTGGCTGAGGCCTTGTCACGCAAAAGACATAACTCTTCAGGAGACACGATAAGCGTCAGATTTCCCTTGCTTTCAAATCCTTAGCCTCCCATGCTTCGGTAACTGGAGCTGGGGGGACATCTGTTATCACATTAAACAGGCCCTCTTTTCTTAGCAGAGCTTCTGCATACTGCACCCACTCCTGATAATTCCCCTTTGAGAGCTTAGGAATTGCCATCGCATTTTGAAGGGCCTCCATTATTCTGGCATTGGCCTTCTGTGTCATTGAAGCATGCTGCGTCTGTTTACAAGCAGCTGCGTTTCAAACAGCATACTGCTTGAGGCTTTTGCATGCTCATGAACTTCTGCTGCAACCGGTCAGTGCTTTGGCTAGAAGTTCAAAGTCCACCCTAATTGCCAATTAATTAGGGACTGGCAGGCTTCCCGGGGCAATGAGCACATACCTCTCATCAGTCTTCTTGACACGCAGAGAAGATAAGCTGCATTCCGTTCTTCTGGGCTGGAAACCAAAAATGTCGGAACCTGCGTTCGACTGAGCTCCTCCAAGCTCCTCTGGAATCGCCCTCCGATGATAATTAACGACCTGAGCCTCTGATAAGGCTCCAAGCACGTTCCCATTCCGCAGCGTTTCAAAGCGGCAGAAGTGACGAGAAATATGAGCTACATGCTAAGAGTTTTATTGCTAAGCTACGCAGACAGAAAAGAAATACATCCTCTCTCTGTGAGAGCAGAGAGCAACTGAACAAACAAAGGAACAGGAAACCAGTAACGTCACATCCGTCTCACATCTCCCGTGAGACTTCCAACAGCCTGGAATGTCTCTGGAATTTAAACAGAGTCTTGTGACTCTAAGTCTTGTGACTCTAAGCAGCTGCACAGTGGCACAAACAGAAACCAACCATTTTTTTCTACATCTATTTGCTAATAGTCTGGAGTTTCCCCCTCTATAGTCATAGAAGCGTTGTTTAGAGTATAGAATGCTGATCATTGTTTTGTTGATTTCTAGGGAGTCTTCTCTGGTGACTGCTTTCATTGCGTCCCATAGGAGGGGGGTTATTATATTGTCTACATCGTTTTCCTTGAAGTAGTTTTGGTGAGACTCTCTCTAATTTGATTGTTTGAGGTTAGGATGGGACTGAAGGACCATGATGGGGTGGTTTGTGTCTCTCCTATATTAACTGTGACTTCTACTGGGGCGTGATCTGTGATTTTAATGTTACCTATGTTTGTTGATTCCACTGAGGGGATCAGACCCTGTGTGAGCAGGATGCTGTCCAGTCTGGACACTGTATTCTGGCATCTGGATTGGAATGTGTGGCTGGTGTCTCCCGAGTTTTGCTCACTCCAAATGTCGTAGAGACCTCTGGTTTTTTTTTAAGCATTTTTAGTTAGTTTAATTAACTTTTTCTCATTTTCCATTATCTGATTTAAAATTTCCTTTTTTCCTTTCTCTCTAATTTTTTTCCTGATGCTGTTTTATTGAATAAAGAAACCTCACATAACCGCTTTACTGGCGTCCCACACCATGTTCATTTTGGTTTCTTTGTTACAATTATTTACAAAATATTCCATTAGCATCTTCTGTGCCTTCTCATTTGTTTTCTGATCCTCTAATAGATTTTCATTTAACCTCCATCGAAAAGTCCTTTCCTTTAATTCTTTTATTTCACACTTAATTGCATTATGATCTGAAAGTATCTTTGGTTGTATTTCAATTTTTGTGACTCTAGGTGTTAATTCACTAGATGTCCACACGTAATCTCTTCTTGAAGCTGATTGATTTGGTTCTGAAAAGTGGGTAAACTGTTTATCTAATGGGTGTCTCAGTCTCCAGACATCTATCAAATTACAGTTCTCTATCATAGAGAAAAAGGTCCTAGGTAATTTCCCTTCCTTCGATTTTTCTTTTCTCCTTGATCTATCCAATGAGACCACTCCATTCATATCTCCCATTATTATAATTTTTTGATCCATAAATTCCAATATTTTTTCTTCCAGATCTTTATAAAATTCCACCTTATTACCATTTGGTGCATAAATTCCCACAATTATCAGTTTTTCGCCTTGCCAAGTGACTTGTACTGCAATTACCCTGCCCTCTTCATCTTTGAAGATTTGCCGAGCTTCTAGTTTGTTTTTTATATACATCATCACTCCCCTCTTCTTACTTTTATCTGATGAGATAAATTCATTTCCCAATTTTTTATTAACCAGTACTCTTCTATGTTTTCTGGCTACGTGAGTCTCTTGTAAACAAATAATGTCCCAATTATTGTTTAACAAAAAATGCTCAATTTTGTTCCTTTTATTTTTATTATTTATGCCATTCATATTCCAAGTCCATAATTTTAATGCCATTTTGGTTTCTTTTGATAAATAAAACTATAAAAGTTCTAAACCTGTTCTTCTTCCTCCTCTTCTTCCAAATTATCAATATCTTCTCCTTCCGGGGCCACTGCTGCTGCTGCTTCTCCTTTTCCCAACTCTTTATATCTCCTCAAAAATTTATATATCTCATCCACACTCTTGAATTTGAATTTCTTTTCTTTATAATAGAATGAGACTCCTTCTGGGAACTCCCATTTAAATTCAATTCCATTTTTCCCTCAATATTTGTGTCAAAGTCTTATATTGGTCACATTTTTTCAACAAACGAAGTGGAACGTCTTTAAAAATGATTGTAAATGTTCCCTCAATACATACCGTAATCTCTTCTCTATTTTTCTGCAAAATCAAATTTCTCATTTCTCTATCTTTGAATATAATCTAACAATCTCCTGGAATTTTTTTTTTTGCCTTTGTAGTCTTTGTTTTGATCCTAAATGCATTTTGTATTGTTTTTGCCACTTCCTCTACCTCCATATTTAACCATTGTGCGATTTCCGTTGTTAGTTTTTCCAAAATATTTTCCCCTTGTGATTCTGGAACTGATCTAAACCTCAAATTCATTTCTTGTTGTCTCAATTCATTCATAGCAATCACGTCCCACAACTCCTCCTGTGTTTTGTTCATTTCTGAGACTTCTCCTTTTTTTCTTCCTCCTTTTTCATATCTCTTACTTCTTGCTTTGTCTGATTCATTCTAAACTTTGTGTTCTTTTAGTTATCTCTTTCATCTGACCTCTCCGTTCAGAAACAGTCATATCATTTTTTTTATCCATTTGCTCAAGCCTTGTCTCAAGATTTTTTTCACTCTGTTTTATATCTGTTTTTATATCATTTTTTATTTCTGCAAACATTTTCAAAATACCTCCTTTATTTTTACTTTCTTGTTTCGATCTCCTCCTTTCTAATGGTGTCCGTCCTTCTCCTGCCTTTTTCTGTGCTGACATTATGCTTCTATTCTATTATAAATGTTACTTCACTCTTCACCACTAGGTGTCCCCCACCAATGTTAAGCATTCAGAAAGAAAACAAAGGAGAAAAAAGCAATATTTTCCGCCTCTTGTTTGGCTAATCCACCGTGTCAGAACAAAAGGATTAAAATCCCCAAAATGACTCAAATTATTAAAAATCAAAGATAATAAATTTCTTCTGCCACTTGCTTGGCTAATCCACCACACAGCTTTCCCCACACAATAAACACAGGAACAGCGAATCCGTTAATATCAAGGAAAAAGAAATCTTTTATTTGCCTTCAAGTGTTTTAATTTTTTAAAAAATCGCCAAATAAAAATCAAACCAATTCTTCAGCCACTTGCTGGCCTAATTCCATTTGAAATCCCACGATCCAAAAAGTAAAAAAGAAGAAGAACAGGTAATATCTATATTTAAAAAAGAAATCCAAATAAAAAACAACCCACCAATCCAATATCAATCCGTAAAGAAGAAGGCGGGGGGTAATTTAAGGTCTTATTTTCTGCTCCACTCCTCCTCAAAAATATAAAAATATACAATCCATAATTCCAAATCAGTTCCTGCTTCGGCTTAGTAGCTTTCCCCGAACACACTGCTGTCTGGCAATAACAAGAACTAAAAGAAAAAAAAAATATGAAGCTTTTTAACTTTAACTACGCAGTTCCACAAAAACAAAAGTAAAAGTTTTCCAGGAGGTTCTCCTCCTGCCGTCTCAGAGATCCTAAGATAGACAAACAATATCCACAGTAAGAGGTATTCAACCCTTTTAAATCAATATATAGACAGTTCTGTTGTTGTTGTTGTTTAGTCGTTTAGTCGTGTCCGACTCTTCGTGACCCCATGGACCAGAGCACACCAGGCACTCCTATCTTCCACTACCTCCCGCAGTTTGGTCAGACTCATGTTTGTAGCTTCATGTTTGTAGCTATATAGACAGTTCTACTTTTCAGCAAATGTGTTTGTGTTGAAGTTTATATTTCCGCTGTAGGTAAGATCATATGTTTGTTGTTCCATAGGAACGTCATGTATCTAAGTTCAAATCCCAGACAGGGCTGACCTCCTTTTTTCCACCCCGCTGCTTCCGAATTATTCTAATTATTAAAGTTTTTTATTTCTCATCGAATTAATCCGAATTTTCTTCTTCTTTTGGAATCGATCGCTGTAGTAGGTAAGCTTAAGGCTGTGCTTCTCAGGAGTAGAAAATGGCGTCCCACGCTGGTGTCTCGATCTCGCCGATCTTCCCACTCCTAAAAGGAGCGTATTTGGCAGTGGAGAGACCGCTCTTTGGCTTTGCTGGGAACCTGCCCTCAGAATCTTCCTCCTGAGGTTTTTGGGGGCTTGCAGCACCCATGCAATGCCCCCCTTTCCCCCGAAAAGCTGGATTCTCCCCTAAGGGCTGAATCCCACTTGCTCATGGCTTTGCGATCAACCACAAGTTGTTTGCTGTTGTTTCATCGTGGTCATTGCTGTCACTTGGTGTGTCTGTCAGTTGCCATTCCGGTGGAGGGTTGAGTTCAAGGTTCTTCAGTAGTTGCAGGGCTTCGGGTATGTTGGTAGCCATGTGTTGTGTTGTGTTGTGTTGGTTGTTACAGAAGGGGAAGCCCCATTGGTATTTGATCCCTGCTTGTTGGAGATGCTGGGTGCATGGGCATAGGCTTTTTCTCTGTTTTAGGGTGTCCTGAGATAAATCTTGTAAGGCCAGTATGGGTTTGTCTCCATATCGAAGGTTGATTGAGTTTCTGAGGTTATTCCATGCCTCTTCTTTATTTTTGTAGCATGTGAAGCACACAATTATGTCTCTTGGGGGGGGGGCGCTGGGTTTCGGCATAGGTTTTAGGGCTCTGTGAGCCCTCTCCAGGTCGTCTACTTCAAGTGTCAAGTTTGGGATTGTATTTTTCAGCCAGCATACAATTAGGTCTGCTGGGCTTTTCTCCTACACTTTTTCAGGAAAGTTGTGGAAGCGGATGTTGCAGCATCTACTATGGTCTTCGAGGTCCGCCTGTTTGATTTTCATGACTTTATTTTCCGTTTCTATTATTTCCAAGTGACTTTCCAGTTCAGCCAATTTATTATTCACACGTGTGTTTTCCTCTTGGTACTTCTGTAGTATTCTTTCTTGTATTTGGTTCTTGTTTTCTAGAGTTTCCACTTTAGAGGTTAGGTCACTTAATGCTTTCAGTAGTTCTTTTAGTCTCATTTTCACTTCCTTCAGTTCTCATTTTGTTGCTGGGTCATTGTCATCTTTGGGGGGGGGTTGTGTTCTCTGTGCTGTTTGCCATCTCCCTGGTTGGTGTCATCACAGTCTCACTGATGTTTTTGGTTTGAGACCTGCTTGGTGTTCTCTTGGAGAAGGGTGTGTTGTGGTTAGGAGTTGTGGTGGTGGTTCCTGGGTGTTCTTGAGCTGAACAGGCGTTGTTGACTGGTGGCTTTTACAGAGTGTCTGGATTAGGCAGCCATTAGTGTTCCGTCTGGGCTGTGCTTTAAGGGCTTCTCTGGGGTTCCTGCATGTCTCCTCAGCGGTGTTGCCAGGGCCGGGGGGGGGGGCAGACAAGCAGACAGATGAGTAAGCCAATAGACAGACAGTTCACATAAAGGGGTTGGTAGGGTGTGAGATATTGATGGGGTGGGGCCAGAGGAAGGGTGTGTGTTTGAGGGGGTTATTCGGGGGTGCACCTGTGTGTACCAGTCTGTGCAGTCATATGCAACAAGGGGGTATTGGGGTCCAGTTGAGGGTGGAGGGTGGGGTTATGGGTTCATAGAAAAGAATTAAGAATTTAAGGTTGGCAAGGGTGTGTTCAGGAACAAAGCCAAACAAAACAATATAGAGGTTAAAGATGAAAAAGAAGTGGAGGAAAGGGGGAAGAGCAGAGGATTGGAGGAATGGAAGTTAGGGTAAAATAAAAAGGAGAGAAAGAAAAAGAGGAAAGAGAAGGAAAGAAAGAAAGAAAGAAAGAAAGAAAGAAAGAAAGAAAGAAAGAAAGAAAGAAAGAAAGAAGGAAAAGTGGGAAAGAGACAAAGAAAGATGAAGATACTTGGTTGCAAGTGGTGGTTTTAGTTTTAGTAAATAATAACTTTATTAACCTCCTCCTCCTTGACTTCCCAGTCAAGGAGGAGTTGGTATGTTTTCGAGAGAGCTTTGGTTTTTGTCCTAATTAAGTCTAACTCAAATCTTGAACTTTCTTGAGCAAAGCTTTTCCCTTTGTCAACTTTGAATCTCTCAAATAATTGATAATATTGGAACCAGTCAACAACCTATTCTCTTACTTCTTCAAATTTCTTCAGCTTTAGCTGGTTCTCTTCTTCCTTCAGTAGTACTTGGTACATCGGCCAGTTTCCTTCTGTGTTTTTTCTTTTAACTCCTAGGGTTTCCATTGGTGATAATCCACCTGGGCATCTTAGGTTCCAGAAGGTCTTTATATTTTTTTCAGACCTTATACAAGGATTTCCCAGCAATATGGCTCAGGAAGTTTTGATGTACAGTGGTACCTCGGGTTAAGTACTTAATTCGTTCCGGAGGTCCGTTCTTAACCTGAAACTGTTCTTAACCTGAAGCACTACTTTAGCTAATGGGGCCTCCCGCTGCGCCGCCGGAGCACAATTTCTGTTCTTATCCTGAAGCAAAGTTCTTAACCCGAGGTACTATTTTTGGGTTAGCGGAGTCTGTAACCTGAAGTGTATGTAACCTGAAGCGTATGCAACCCGAGGTACCACTGTACTTTTACTTTCTCGTATACTAGGTACGCATGCCAGCCGTACCTATTGTTGTGTCCCTCTAAGTCAAGCAATTCTGAATTTTGGAGTGTACACCAATCTTTTAGCCACGTTAGACAGGCCACCTCATAATACAATCTTAGGTCTGGCAGGGAGAGACCCCCTCTGTTTTTAATATCAATTAAGATCTGATGCTTGATTCTGGGCCTCTTCCCCTGCCAAATGAACCTTGAAATAGATGCTGCCATTCCTTGAGGTGGCCCCTCCTGCCCAGTATTAGGATTGATTGGAATAAAAAAAGTAGTTTTGGTAGAAAACTCATTTTTATGACTGAAATTATTCCTGTAAAACATAGTTTAAGTCTGGCCCAAATATCCAAATTTATTTTGATCTTCTCCCAGGTTTTTACATAATTATCCTGAAATAAGTTACCATATCTTTCGCTCTATAAGACACACCTGACCATAAGACGCACCTAGTTTTTGAGGAGGAGAACAAGAAAAAAATATATTCTCTCCCTTTCTGCGCAGCGCCCCTTCAGTGAAGCAGCAGGAGAAGCGGAGCCCCTTCCGTTTCTCCTCCCGCTTCGCTGAAGGGGCGCTGCGCAGAGAGGGAAAGCTTCAGCGAAAGCAATGCGAAGCCTCCTGAGCACAGCGGTAGGCTCCCGCTGCACTCAGGAGGCTTTGGGTGGCTATCCCTGAAGCCAGGAGAGCAAGAGGGATCGGTGCGCTCCTGGCTTCCACGAAAGCTGCGCAGCCTGCAAATTTCCTTACTTTTTAGGAGGGGAAAAGTGCATCTTATAAAGCGAAAAATATGGTAATATTCTTTGAAGTTAGCCAGACGCCCAAGTATTTTGCTTTTTGGCAGATTTTCAAACCAAACATTTTTTCCAGTTCTTTTTCTTTTTTTTAAAATATAATTTTTATTAACAGGCCAATCAAATCACATCAATTCCAAATCACATTCGTTCCAAATTATACAGCCAAATTTTTAAAATTTTGTTGGGGGTACCCATACTTCAAGCTCCAAAAGGGATCCAAATATCACTCTTGCTGCTGCTTTAATTAAACAGTTCTATCCAGTTCTGTCCAGATAGTCTCTTTGTTATTTTCCTCATCTTCTTGTTGTTATCATATATTCCTTTCTTTGTGATATCTGATAATCTTCACAAGCGGGTTGAAAATAAACATGTCTTGTGTGGGTTTTACACTTTCCAAGAGTCCTATCACATAAAGGACAGACGCCATTTCCACACCTCCGTAAAAAACATTCCCACAGTCTGTCCGTTGATTTCACAGGCTTGCCAATCTATATCTCAGGGGGCTCTGCCAGGTCAAGATCACATTCCGATCACCATACATTCACATTCCGATGACCCTGGTCCTCCTCCCCCTCGTCCTCCTATGAGCAAGCCTGTCTTAACGAAGCTCCATTTTTAGCTGCGTCACAAAGCTTTCTTTCCAATCCCCGATGTTTCCACCAGTCCTCTCTTTAATCAATAATTCATTTCCACACAGTTTCTTATTCTCCTGCTTGTGATTAGTAATTTGCAACGATTCTTCTCTCTGGAGGGGAGGGTTATTGAATACTCACATAAGACCAAAAAAAAGAAAAGTTTTTTCCTCCCCCCCTTTCCGGTTCAGTCCAACATACCGATCTTTTAATGATGATTCTTCACTTGATTTATTGTCCAGCCCGTCGCTCCGCTCACAGAGATCCCATTATTCAGCAGTCTTTACTCCCGATCTTCACTTGATGTATGTGCATTAGCTTCTTTCCAATTATATATTTCCAATTATATATTTCGAGCTAATGCTAACCAGTGCGCAATTAGAGACAGCGTCAGGGAGAGCCGACCTCACCCGAGGGCTTCGTGCCAAGTGCCCACACCCCCTTCTTTCGAATCCGGGGGTGAATTATGGGCACAGCTGCCAAGGCAGTCCCCCCCATTCCCTTGGGGGGGCAAGGGAGGCTGCATACTCCCATATCAGCCTCTTAATTACCTCATGTGGGTTGGAGAGATGTTATTGTCGGCCATCTTCCAGTGCGCCCCCTGGTGGCCCCCTCCAGTTCTTTTTCTTGATTTGATGTGTTCTTAACCAGTATTTTTGTTTTTGTTTTATTTCGTTTGAATCCTGCTACTTTGCCAAATTTTTGTATTATTTCCATTATTTTTGATAAGCTCTCTTTTGGGTTTTCCGTCATTATAAGCAAGTCATCAGCGAATGCCTTTATTTTATAAGACCTATCTCCCTTTAATTTGGCTTTCTTCTAGTATTCTTCTATTTAAAATTTCCAAAACCAGCATAAATATTAAGGGATATAAGGGGCAGTCTTGGCATGTACCTTTATTCATTTGGCATTCCTTCGTAATATTGCCATTAATAATTATTTTAGCTTGCTGTTCAGCATATATGTCCCTTATTCCTCTACAAAAATTTTCTCCAAACTTCATTTTTACCAGTAGTTCTTTCATAAATTTCCACGAGATGTTATCAAATGCTTTCTCAGTATCTACTACCATAATCACAGCAGGTTTGTCTATTTTGAGATCCAAATATTCCAACACTTTAATAACATGTCTAATATTTTCTTGCATTTTGCGCCCTTGTAGAAATCCAGTTTGGCTTCTGTGTATCAGTTCTTGTAGAGTTATTTTGAGCCTAGAGGCTAGGACATCTGCAAAGATTTTGTAGTCATTATTTAAAAGCACAATTGGCCTGTAGTTGGCTTTGTTTGTTAGGTCAGCTCCTTGCTTTGGAATAAGCGTGATGTAACTTTCCTTCCACGAGTTTGGGAGGGATCTGTTCATCAGTATATCATTCATTAAATCTTTTAGGGGGAGAAATAGAATTTATTCCATTTGTTTGTAATATATTGCTGGGAGCCCATCTGGACCAGGGGTTTTCCCTGTTTTGGATCTTTGTATTGCTTGTTGAACCTCTAAAGGCGTAATTGGTGAGTTCAATAAAGTAATTTTATCCTCTGGGATCTACGGTAATTTGTTTTCCTCTAGGTAGTTTTTAATTTTGTCTATTCCTTCTGACCCTTCTTGGTATAGTTCTTTATAATATTTGATAAAGTTATTATTTATTTCATTTTGGTCATCAATCCATTGATCTTCTATTTTGATTTTATTAATTATCCTTTCCTCTCTCTTTCTTTAATTGCCAGGCCAGACGTTTTCCAGGCTTATTCCCAAATTCAAACTGTTTTAGGTTCAACCATTTAATTTTCCATTCCAGCTCTTCATTTATCAACATTGAGAATGACATTTGAAGAATTTTGATGTTTTGCTTAATGTTTTCATTATCTGGATGTTTGAATAATTCTCTTTCCTTTTGCTTTAGTGCTTCCCAGATTTCAATGTTTTTCCTTTCTTTCATTTTTCTTTCATATGCATTTTGTTGAATAAAGAAACCCCTAAGCGGGTGGCTTAAACCACAAAGCCTAGGACTTGCCGATCAGAAGGTCGGCGGTTTGAATCCCCGCGACGGGGTGAGCTCCCGTTGCTCGGTCCCTGCTCCTGCCAACCTAGCAGTTCGAAAGCACGTCAAAGTGCAAGTAGATGAATAGGCGGGAAGGTAAACGGCGTTTCCGTGTGCTGCTCTGGTTCGCCATGCTGGCCACATGACTCGGAAGCTGTACGCAGGCTCCCTTGGCCAATAAAGCGAGATGAGCGCCACAACCCCAGAGTCGGTCACAACTGGACCTAATGGTCAGGGGTCCCTTTACCTTTACCTAAGCTTTACTTGACTCCCAGACAGTTTTCATATCTGTTCCTTGATTTGAATTCAATTCAAAATATTATTTTAGTGTTTGTTGGGCTTTTTGTAAGATCTTTTCATCTTTTAATAGATTTTCGTTCATACGCTACCTCTTTTAACTATATTTCCACCAGGTTATGGTCTGAAATTGTGCTGGGGTGAATTTCAGCTTTTTGGAATTCACTCAACATGTCCTTTGTGATCCATATTTCGTTGAGTCTTCCCACTGAATTGTTGGGATCAGAAAAGTGGGTAAATTATTTTCCCGTTGGGTGATTAAACTGTTGGGATAATGCTCCGGGCTATCTGCAGCCCCCCCCCCCCCCCCCGGATCTGTGAGCGTCCTCTGGTGAGCATAGCTCTGGAAAAGGCATCCCCGTCTTCTCCAGGGTGCTTCAGCGACATAAACCAACTTGATTTATGCACACTAGCCTTCTCTCCTGACACAGCAAAAGAAAGAGGCATTGTAGTTCTAAACTACAGTGGTACCTCGGGTTAAGAACTTAATTCGTTCTGGAGGTCCGTTCTTAACCTGAAACTGTTCTTAACCTGAAGCACCACTTTAGCTAATGGGGCCTCCCACTGCCACCACGACACTGCCACATGATTTCTGTTCTCATCCTGAAGCAAAGTTCTTAACCCGAGGTACTATTTCTGGGTTAGCGGAGTCTGTAACCTGAAGCGTCTGTAACCTGAAGCGTCTGTAACCCGAGGTACCACTGTACTATTTATTTACACTGTATTACACAGAGAAGGAATCATGGTGCTCTCTCTCATCCAGCTCTGAGAGAGAACAGGCAGGCAAAAGTGAAAGTACAGTTTCACAGTCTTACAACGGAAGAGTGATAAGACAGACTTCCTTTCTCAGGCTTTACTCAGACAGGCTTGGGAATTATACCAATCATAAAAAAACAGCATTGGGAAGCATGAAATCCTAACATAAACCTTCAAGTGTCATTCAAACCCATTAAATCTACCAATTGGATGAACGTATTTGGTAGCTTATTTTGTTTGCTGTCTTTTTTATTCTTTGTTCTGACTAAGTAAGGGTGAGTGACTCCATTGAAGTCACCTAAAAAAAAAAATTTTCCCCTAAAAGTCCACCATAAACAAAAATTGGTTGTAGCTCGTTGTGTGGAGTGAAACAAACCATGAGCTCAGGCTGGTATGTTACTCTTAAGCCAATCCATAGCTCAGGTCCGGGTAATGTGGCAGCAAGGTGACAGGAGAGAAGCAAAGCAGCTACCATTTCTACTAGGAATGCTAGCACATTCATGCTAGGCCATGGTTAACTGAACCAGGCCCCAATGTGATAATAGACACTAGCTCAGATTGGAGGGGGATTGTGTTGGATGGTTTGTGATGATAGGTAAAAGTGTGTCTCCACAATCAGAGGCAGTTTGTCACTGGAAACCAGTTGCTGGGGATAAATGGGACAGCCACTCTCTCCTTTGTGCCCAGATTGTAAACTTCCAGCTGTCCGTTGCCAGAAGCAGAATTATGGTTTAAGAACTGTGGTGGGCTGTTAGTTTAAAGCAGAGTCTCGTGCCCAGCGGAAGGATGAGGAGTACGTGCTGCATACTCTATATTGCTTTATTTACAGTTCAAAGCTGGTATATTACAGAAAGACATCTTGCCTCTGCCGGAGCAGAAAAATGCATCCTCTCTCCTCGACAGCTCGGAGAGAATCACACAGTGAAAAACAGGAAACCAGTGTACGTCACATCCAGTCTCCCTTTCCCGTGAGAAACTCCAACAGTACAGACTGTGGAATGTAAACACCTGTCTCGTGACAAGCCCTTTCGCTGCACAGTGAAGGAAAGCAGAAACCAACATCCTCCCCCTTTCTGTGAACATCACTGGGCAGCGTATTCGTACAATATCAGTACAAACCCAACTTCTGCACATAGGTACAGTGTTGATCCCTCGATACAATCTTGGACAATACATCAGCAGGAATTTCATTACCTGGCATATAGGACACCGTTACGAGTCCCTTCTGAATACATTCCCTAGCATGCTGCAACTTTAATTGCAAGTGCTTCGTGCTTTGCTTACAACCTTCAGATTTCAGCAAAGCCAAACATGCTTTGTTGTCCTGGTAAACCTGGATTGGACATTTGACAGGAATTTTCATATCTTTGCACAATTGTATTAACCATTCACAATCCTTAAGTGAATACGATAGTGCATTCAGTTCGGCTTCACAAGTACTTAAGCTAACTGTTGTTTGCTTCTTGCATGACCAATCAAACAGACTCTGATTGTACATGTAGCAAACTCCAGACGTACTTTTCCTGTCTGTAGTGTCACTTCCAAAACTTGCATCTGCAAATATCTCAAGACCACCAGACTTCTGATTGTTAAACCTCAGTCTGTAATGCATAGTGCCTTTCAAATACCGCGCTATGCGTTTCAGAGCTTTCCAATCCTTGACACTAGGATTGTTGACTTGTCTGCTTAGCAAATTACAGCTAACAGCAATGTCTGGTCTTGAACATCTGGCAATGAAGTTTAGCTTGCCTAGCACACTTCTGTACAGTGTAGTGTCAGAAAATGCTTCTTCAGTGTCATCTACCTGATAACCTGTTGTCATCGGTGTGTCTACAGGGTTAGCATCCATCAGATTTAGTTTGCTTAACACATCAGCAATTTTCCGTGACTGGTGTACTAGAATGTTACCATCTTGACCTCTCTCTATTTCCAGAGATAGGTAGTTGTTTACCTCACCAAGATCTTTCATGTCAAAGTGCTCTTTCAGTTGAGCTAGGGCGTTATTGTACATTGCGACATCTTTCCAAAAGAATAACAAATCATCAACATAAAACAAACAGTACAGTTTCTTTTGCCCCTCCTCTTTGACAAATACACATGGATCAGCTTTCCCTTGCTGAAAACCTAGAGAAAACAATACTTCAGTGAGTTTTGTGTGCCAACACCGTGCACTTTGTTTGAGACCATAAAGGGATTTCTTCAGAGCACAAACAAATCCCTGTTTTACCTGTACGCCATCAGGTGGAAGCATATAAAGTGATTCATCCAGAGATCCGTACAGAAAAGCTGTGTTAATATCATGGTGACTAATGTGTAGATTTTCCTCTGCAGCTAGCTTGAGCATAAGCCTAATGCTTTCATATCTCACTGTGGGTGAATAGGTCTCGTGATAGTCTTCACCTGGTACCTGTGCAAAACCTCTGGCTACCAATCTGGCTTTGTGTCTGACTATCTTGCCATTTTGATCTGTCTTCGCTTTGAAGACCCATTTGCTTCCAAGCAGTTTCATTCCTGGAACTACTGGAACTAGCTCCCATGTTTTGTTCCTTTCTAAGGAATCAAGCTCAGCCTTCATGGCATTTAACCATGGCTCAGCTTCCTTTGAATCCAAACCCTGGATTTCTTGAAAACTTGAAGGTTCAAATACCTTCTTGGAGCTTTTAACAGCTGTTACTGCTATCGTAGCAAACTCATCAGCAAATCTCTTTGGAGGTCTGCCTTTTGTGGCTCTCTGTGACCTACGAATTAGCCTTAAGTCTTCAACACTCTCCTCTTCCTTCTTAGGAGAAAAACGACCTACTGTGAACAATGGTTCCTCCAATTCTTGATCAGAGCTTTCAGAGGGTCGCATAGAGGCTTTCGCACTCTTGAAATCCTCTGAATCACCCGATTCAGTTTCAGATTCAGACTCAGAACCTTCATCAGTGGGTTGTTGTGGTTGCTTTTGACTATCCTCAGTCTCATCACCGTCATCAGGATAACATTGGAAAATTCCCACATTCTCCCCCCACTTTGCATTGTACTCAACACTTCTCGTGAGCTTAATTGTCTTAGAGTCAGTCATCATTATTCTGTAAGACCCTTTCTGATAACCTAGAAAGATACCATGCAATCCACGCTTGTCTAACTTGGAGTTTTGTGGTGAGCGAACCCACATGTCAGAACCAAAAATCTTCATGTGTTTGATGTATGGCTTCTTGCCAAACATCTTCTCATAGGGGGTACAACCAATCGCTGAAGATAACCTGCGATTGTAACTGTAAACAAAACACGAGAGAGATTCGGCCCAATAACTCTCTGGAAGATTGGCATCATGCAGCAAGGTTTTTAACCCTTGAAGCAATGTCTGATTTGCCCGTTCCGCAAGTCCATTCTGCCATGGCGAGCGAGGACTAGACAAATCGTGTTGAATTCCTTTCTCAGTCAGAAAAGCTTCAAACTGCTGAGAAGTGAATTCCCCCCCGCGATCAGTGAAAAGAGTCTTTATCTTCTTACCATGCACATTTTCCAACCAAGCACAGAATTCCTTGAACCTAGGAAAAGCCTCTGATTTGTGCTTGAGATTGTACACAAAAATATATCTGGAAAATGCATCAACGAGAACCATGAAGTATCTATTTCCACCCAAAGAGGGCGCTAGTGGTCCAACTAAATCAGCATGAACAACCTGGTATGGTTCTGTAGCTTGCCTACTAGACACCTTACCTTTCGCAGCCATTTTCACCTTGTTTGCTGCGCATGCTTTGCACTTCATGTGGTACCTGCAGGGTTTAATAGTCATACCTTCAACCAAGGCAGGCATTTTAGATACTGCCTCAAAATGCAAATGACCAAATTTTCTATGAAAATCGTGAATACATTCTGCATGCAAACTTTTGTTAGAACCTGCAATGCAGCAAGTGTCATCTTGCACAACATCATCATAATACAAAACAAACAAATGATCAACATATTCTGCATGCAATACATAATCATTTTTCTTTGTGATGATGCACTTCTTGTTCTTGAATGACACGTCAATGTTCCGCTCATTCAGCTGTCCAACGCTGAGCAGATTATGTTTGGCGTCTGGCACGTAAAGCACATTCTGTATCGATAAGTCCAAACTGTGAAGAACAACAGTTCCGTAGCCTTTACTGGGAATAGTGTGGTCATCCGCCTGGTGAATCGCACCTTCCTGCGGTGTAAAAGACACAAACAGTCTCTTATCGTTGCACATGTGGTGGGTCGCCGCTGAATCAACAACGAAGAAAGATCTAGACGTCTTCTGGACCTCTGCAACCTTTGGAGTGAAGCGTGAAACCATAGCCTTGTGCTGCGTTGTCCTAGACACCGGACCTTTGCCTTTGCCTCGGCCTTTTCCGCGCGATGAGCTTTCGCTGCGCTGTTCTGTCTTGGCCCTGGGATATCTGCATTCCCTCTTCATATGGCCTAGACGTCCACACGAGTAGCATTTCACTGCCTTCAAAGCTTTGGCGCCATCTGGTGGTTCCACTGCAGTATGGGATGACGTCTGTGAAGACTCCCCCTTGCCCATGCAGCTAGCACCCCGGCGATCTGCTTCATTTAAAATCACGGCAGTTACAAAGTCCACTGTCAGCTGAGCGGTTGGTTGCACAGCAATCTGGGTTGCAACAGACTCCCAACCTGAACCCAAAGATTGTAGTATCATGAAAGAATACACAGCCTCTGGAAAGTTGAGTCCTCTCTGTTGCAGCTCATGTCTCAGATTTTGCATCTCCATCAGATGTAAACGCACATCTCCACCTTCAGCAAGAGCCATATTATGCAGCTTGTTAAAGTAAAACATAGTGGACCCAGCTTCTGTCCTTAAGTGAGCTTCTCTCAAAGCGTCCCAAATTTCTCTGGCTGAGGTCTTATCACGCAATAGACAGAGCTCTTCTGGGGATACTATCAATGTAAGAGTTCCCCTTGCTTTGGAATCCTTAGCTTCCCATGCATCTGTAACTGGAACTGGGGGGGTTTCTGTAATCACCTCAAACAAACCCTCTTTCCGCAGAATTGCCTCTGCATACAGAACCCAGTCCGCGTAATTTTTCTTGTTGAGCTTAGGAATCCCACAAGCATCCTGAAGGGCCATCATGACTCTGGCATTAGCCTTCAGCGTCATATATGCTGCTTTAAATCTTGCTGCGTCACTGCTGCAGCTGCCTTATTCCAAAAGCGCACTTAAAAGTTACTTTCGATTTCCCCAGCATAGTAACTTGTGCCTGGGAGCCTTTTGCCTATTCCCGGCAAAACGGCTTTGAAAGTTCAAAGTCCAGCCATAAAGCCATTAACTAGAAGCTGGCAGGCTGCCCGGAGCAGTAGCACATACCTCATCAATCACTTTTACGCGCAGAGCAGATTCCGTTCCGATCTGTCCCTCTGCATTCCGATCCTTTGCCGGCACTCCGATTCGACTTCTGGGCCCATAACCACGTGTTAGTTTAAAGCAGAGTCTCGTGCCCAGCGGAAGGATGAGGAGTACGTGCTGCATACTCTATATTGCTTTATTTACAGTTCAAAGCTGGTATATTACAGAAAGACATCTTGCCTCTGCCGGAGCAGAAAAATGCATCCTCTCTCCTCGACAGCTCGGAGAGAATCACACAGTGAAAAACAGGAAACCAGTGTACGTCACATCCAGTCTCCCTTTCCCGTGAGAAACTCCAACAGTACAGACTGTGGAATGTAAACACCTGTCTCGTGACAAGCCCTTTCGCTGCACAGTGAA
This sequence comes from Podarcis pityusensis, assembly GCF_964106645.2. Classification (NCBI taxonomy): domain Eukaryota; kingdom Metazoa; phylum Chordata; class Lepidosauria; order Squamata; family Lacertidae; genus Podarcis; species Podarcis pityusensis. Next base: position 23,687,526 of record NC_138045.1, read on the forward strand.
GGAAAGCAGAAACCAACATGGGCATTATGGGAAATGAGGCAGCAAAATTCTGGATTGAGCTGCTTCAACATTGCAAATGTGGTCATTGTTTGCCTTAACTCTTCAATGCTTTCCCACATAAAAATATGGCCTAACTAGTCATTTTAAAATTAACTGCTCATGGATAAAGTACTTCTTCCAAGCATATAATTGTCATGTTTCTGCTCCATATTGATCCAGAGCAGAGCTCAACTTATGTTAGCAGAGTAAAAACTTAAACACAATGCAGGGTTCCCAAAAAAAATGACTCAGAGGGAATCCGCTTCATCCAGCAGAGCATAACAGTTACAAATCCATAAACTCAGGATTGGCATAGTCCATAAGAAATCCAGTTGCAGCAGACTTACACTTACAATAAGACTAAAACCTTAACACTTAAGCATACTACGTACAGAACACCACACCAGAAGGAGAGACAGAAAGTGAAACCCAGACTCCTTCTGACCTTACTATTATAGTCAGCATGACCTTGCATGAAAGAGATAACAAAACCAGTTTGTGTTTTTGTTTGATAACATTTTTTTTGATTTTCCAAAAATAACAAAAAGAAAAAGAAAAAAATCATAACCAAATTAAACCATAATTTTTGGGTTGACTTCACTCCCCCTCTTGGTTCCATTATAATATACTTGTTCATGCACATCCATAAAATCTTATATACTTAACAATCCCATTTCAAAACCTTCTTCATCTTATTACAAGTGACTTTTAAAAGTTATACTAATGTAAAAATCTATACACAAAGCTTAAAAAATATGCATTAAACAGTTGCCCTTTTTTGTAATAATTTGTCCTGCATAGTTCAGTAACTTATTTTGCCAATCTTCTTTATCTTCTTTGGCCAAGGCTTCTTCCTTCCATAGGGGCTAGCTGGTCTTGGCCTGGCATCCAGTCTTGCATATTGGAACAAAGTCTTTTGCTCAAACAATCCATCAAGTCCTGTACATTTCAAGATCATAACTTCAATTTTTTTAACAACAATCATTTCCCACAATTTCTTCAAATCTTTATATGTCTTTTCCCAGGCCTTTTTGATAATTTTACATTGCCACCACATAAAGTAGCCTCTTAAACCTTTTGCCCTCCCTTCTTGTTTCTTCTCTAGCACAGTCAAAGCCTCCCTAATCATTTCACACAAGGTACCATCTTTATCAGTCAGGTCCTCCCATATCATATCACATTAAATTCCATTTTTGTCTTTGACTATTCTCACTTTCCCTCGTATGTTCTTCAGACCTCGTTTGTCTACCCATCCCACCTTGGTGGTTTGTGCATTCACTTCTTTTAATTGTCTTGCAGCCTCTGAAAGTACATTAGTATTTTTTTAAAAAGCAGAGGCTGTTTTGTTAACATCTTCCTTTATCTGCTCACATTCTCTTTTAATATCTAAAAGCAAATCAAACCACTTGTGTTTTAAAATCTCTTGCCTTGCTTCCTGACTAGTTAGTTTTAGCATTGAACTTTTTCCTTTTGCCATTTCCGGTTTAGAATGAGGGGGGTCAATTCTCTCCCCTGTTCCCAGCACAGAACCAGTTTGAACTGGCTGTTCAGCTTCTCTGAAGGAATAACCCAAACATCAGGAACCTTCTGCTTGTTTCCAGGCAGAATAGAAGCTTACTTGACAGCTAGAAACTTTCAGCTTGCACTAGCTTGTATCACACAGAGAAGCTTCCAGAACCTTATTGAATTAAATAGAATAGTAAAGATCTCTACACCTTAAACCAATAGTTTCTGTACAAAAAAAATGCAAACCTGACAATAATATTTGGAGTTCTTTGCCACACCATGCCCCAGTAACACTACTCCAAACCATGGCTAAGTGTCCAACTTGGATGGCTTTAAATTAAACAAATTCATGGTGCACGAGGCTGTAAAACAAATTAAGACAAATTTAACATTTTTTTCCAAATCTGACTGACTGACTTCCCACATGCTTTCCTGGATGTGTCAATGGTTCTCAATAGTGCTGCATCATATTTCCCACTTATTTCTAGTTTATCTTCAAACATTACACATACCTTACATCACCATACAATATATTTGCTTTTCAACTTAATTTGTTTTCAAACAACTATCCATCAATCAATTCCTGCATGTATATTAAGTTAACATTTCCAACTTCAACAAGTGAGGTTACTTAATCAGATTGTCAATCCCTGCTAAATCATTAATTAATATTAATTAACATGAAATAAACTTCTCCTTCCATCTGTGTGTGTCGAGACATAACAATCTTCTTGCTGCTCAGCTCCTTTGTCCCATGTCCCATGTCCCATGTAATCTGTAGTCTTCTTTTTTTAAGATAGGAACTCCAAGGTTGACCATCTCACTTGATATATTTTCCCACCAGCAACTTCAAAGCAAACAGCCCATAATGTCAGGGGGCTAACCGCCTTCTCCTAGATATTTCATAATCCTTATTGCAGCCTCTCCCCCTGATGCTAACCGCTCAAGTGGATGTGTCCCCCCAATGGAATTTCCAATTCTTCTCTATGCAGACAAATCTGCTCCTTTCTGGCCAGTTTGCTTTTAATGTGGTGTAGTGGTTAAGAGCGGTAGTCTCGTAATCTGGGGAACCGGGTTTGCGTCTCCGCTCCTCCACATGCAGCTGCTGGGTGACCTTGGGCCAGTCACACTTCTCTGAAGTCTCTCAGCCCCACTCACCTCACAGAGTGTTTGTTGTGGGGGAGGAAGGGAAAGGAGAATGTTAGCTGCTTTGAGACTCCTTAAAGGGAGTGAAAGGCGGGATATCAAATTCAAACTCTTCTTCTTCTTCTTTTCTTCTTCATCATAGAATATCCAATGATCCAAAAGTCCAAATTTTAATTTGCTTCATTGGTAGTTCATTAATAGTTTTGTCCTCCGTAAGTCTCATCAGTCTAGGAAAGGAAAGGCATTTCTGTCTTAGCAAAACATCTTACGGCAGCCTTCGCTTCCTCCATTGTTCCAGCAGCGTCACATTACCCTGAACCACCTCTCCCTCACAAGTTTCCAATCTCTCTCTATCTTGTTTAAAAATCCTCACTTGTACTCTTATATTTCCATGGTCAAGGGAGAGGGGGCAGATTCTGAACCCTTACTTAATAAAAATAAGTTTTAAACTTTGTTATCATAAATGTTTACAAAAATAATAACAAAAGATGATCTAACCCCCCCCATCTTTAATCTAGTCTATGCAGGAATTGTCATTCAAGTCTCATACCTCATTTTTTGTGGGGATAGCCAAATAGTTTGTAGCTTGTAGTTCACATCCAGTCCTGGGTGCTCCTTTAGATTTATTCCAATGGTCCCAATTGCAAAGGTGCTCGGCTGCTTAGCATGGCGGTCTTGGAGACAGCTTTAGTGATGGAGGACTTTGCACCCAGCACCTCACTCCCCCCTGCTTCCACGGCGGCAGGAACAAGCTCAGGATATGACCATGAGTATCCTTTCCCCTCAAGGGGAAATGGAAGGCAACTCTGCCTCAGGTTACCCCCTTCTCCTACGCCAGAATCTCTCCCACGAGTGAGAGAGGCACCACCATTGCTGCAGACTGAAACAGGAAGCTGGTTGCTTATGTTCTTATACTGAGCTAGAAGGACCAATTTAGTATAAGGCAGCCTCTTGCATTCCTGGGGTACTTAGACACCACTTTTCCCAAAGGCTCAAAGAGGGTGACAAAAAAATAAGCATTGTAAACACAAAAGATAAAGTTTTGTTGTAAACCCTTATTGTTTTGAAAGATGCACATTCAAACCTACAGGCACCTGGTGACATCTCCAAAGTTAGGAGTGGGATAAGATTCCCAGTGGCACTTCTCCATGGCTAGGAAAACCGGAATAAAACAAATTAACCATGATGTTATGACTATGCAAAGCTGCCTTTCAATTTCCATGATTGACTCAGTCCATGAAAACGTGGGTTTCCTTAGCAAAGAATGGTGGTTTATCTTGTTCCTTTTGGAGTACAATCCAATCCACACATAACATATGTCATGTTGCTGCATGTGTTTCCTGATACAAAGAGCACACATAACAGAGGAAAAAACCCCCATTTCTGTAGCATCCTACAAATTTGGGCTTTCCATTTCCCCCAACTGTTGGGATACTGCCGGGGAGACAAAGTCCATCATGGCCCCCAAGCCGCCTCCGGATGTCTATCGATCTCCCGTAGACACGCAGTATCAGCAATTAGCGACACGAGCTCCAGAAATAGCCTGCCACATTCCAGAGCCGATGCACGTTCTATCAGCAGATAATGCACAGCGAAAGATGCACGCAGGAGAGCATTATTTACAAGTTTATTCAGCGTTGATCAGAACAAAGAAAAACATGACTGCCTGCATCAGTGTCTACGACACAGAGAGAGAGAAAGGAAAGCAATAGAAAACATAAACTTCCTGTGAACAGGAAATACGCAGACTCTGTGACTCAAAGCCTGCTCCCTTTTAAGGTGGAACGGAAATATCCTAACATCCTCCCCCTTTCCATGTAACCTGTGGTACCTGTGGTTCAACCCAATTGCAACCTCTGTACATAAACCTTAAGTTGTTCTCTGTTAACAACCTTAGACAACAGATCAGCAGGAATTTCATTTCCTGGCATGTAGGACACCTGAATGAGTCCTTTCTGAATACACTCTCTTGCACGATGTAGCTTAATCTGCAAGTACTTGGTTCTTTGCTTGCAACTCTCTGAGTTCAGCAAAGCCAAACAGGATCTATTGTCTTGATACACTTGTATAGGACATTTCACAGAAACTTTGATGTCCTTAAACAGTTGCATCAACCATTCACAATCCATGAGTGAAAATGACAGAGCATTGAGTTCTGCTTCACAGGAACTTAGGCTTACTGTCGTTTGCTTCTTGCACAGCCAGTCAAACAGACAGTGGTTGTACATGTAACATACTCCAGAAGTGCTTGTACCATCCGTGGTGTCGCTTCCAAAACTAGCATCTGCAAAGATTTCAAGACCTCCAGTCTTCTGACTGGTGAACTTCAGCCTGTAGTGCAAAGTCCCTTTCAAATAGCGGGCTATGTGCTTCAGAGCTTTCCAATCCTGAACAGTAGGATTGTTGGCATGTCTGCTAAGCAGGTTACAGCTTACAGCTATGTCAGGTCTTGAGCATCTAGCAATGAAATTCAACTTGCCTAGAATGCATCTGTACAGCGTTGTGTCAGAAAACGCTTCAGCAGTACTATCTACCTGGTAACCTGTCACCATCGGTGTGTCTGCTGGGTTTGCATCAACCAAATTCAACCTGGTTAATACATCAGCAATTTTCTGTGTTTGGTGTACCAGAAAATTACCTGCTTGGTCCCTCTCCACCTGCAGAGAAAGATAGTTGGATACCTCACCAAGATCCTTCATGTCAAAGTGCTCCTTCAGCTGAGCTAGGGTGCTTTGGTACAAAGCCTGATTCTTCCAAAACATCAGAAGATCATCAACAAAACATAAACAATACAGTTTGTTTTGCCCCTCCTCCTTGACAAACACACATGGATCAGCTTTGCCCTGGTGAAAACCTAGAGAAAGCAATGTCTCAGTGAGCTTTGTGTTCCAACACCTGGCACTCTGCTTGAGACCATATAAGGATTTCCGCAGTTTACAGACCATTCCCTTCTGTATCTGCATTCCATCAGGTGGAAGCATAAACAGCTCCTCCCCCAAAGTCCCGTACAAAAAAGCTGTATTAATGTAATGATGGGAAACATGCAGTTTCTCCTCTGCAGCTATCTTGAGCATCAGCCGAATGCTCTCATATTTGACGGTGGGTGAGTAGGTCTCGTGGTAATCCTGTCCTGGTACCTGTGAAAAACCTCTGGCAACCAATCTGGCTTTGTGTCTGACAACCTTGCCATTCTGGTCTGTCTTGGCCTTGAAGACCCATTTGCTGCCAACCAGTCTCATTCCTGGGACTACCGGTACCAGTTCCCAAGTTTGGTTCCTGTTCAAGGAATCAACTTCAGCCTTCATGGCATTAAGCCAAGGCTCAGCATCTTTAGAGGTTAACTCCTGAACCTCTTGTTGCTCTGTGGGGTGTGTACCCACATGTCAGAACCAAAGATTCTCATGTGCTTGACGCAAGGTTTCTTACCAAACATCTTCTCATAGGGGGTACAACCAATAGGTGATGACAGTCTGCGATTATAAGTGTAAACAAAATTCAACAGAGCCTCCCCCCAATACTTATCAGGGAGATTGGCATCATGCAACAAGGTTTTTAGGCCTTGAAGCAACGTTTGATTTGCTCGCTCCGCAAGTCCATTCATCCATGGCGATCTAGGCGTTGACAAGTCATGCTGGATTTCCTTCTCAGTCAGGAAAGCTTCAAACTGCTGAGAAGTGAACTCCCCGCCCCGATCAGTAAAGAGACAGCCGATACGTTTACTGTGAACATTCTCCAACCAAGCACAGAATGCCTTGAACTTCGGAAACGCTTGTGATTTCTGCTCTAGCATAAACACATGAATGTACCTGGAAAAAGAATCAATCAGAACCATGAAGTACCTTGCTCCACCCAAAGAGGGCGCAAGTGGACCAACCAGGTCTGCGTGGACTAGCTGGTAGGGTTTGGAAGCCTGCCTGCTAGACTCCTTGCCTTTTGGAGCAACCTTCACCTTGTTCTCTGCACAAGATACACATTTCATGTGAAACTTACAGGGTTTGATGTTCAAACCCTGAACCAATCCTGGCATCTTGGCCAGCGCCTGCCAAGACATGTGACAAAATCTTCTGTGTGCTTCATGAATGCATCCTGCATGAAGAATTTTGTTAGTTTGTGCAACACAACAAGAATCAACATTAGACACAACAGCACCATTGTCATCATAAGTTATACAGAACAATCCATCTATAAACTTTGCATGCAAAATGTCCTCTTTGCCTTTCCTGATGACACAGACGCTCCTCTTGAAGGAAATCTCAAAGCCACGCCCAGTCAGCTGTGGGACACTGAGCAAATTGTCTGCAGCACCTGGAACATAAAGTACACCTTTGATGGTTGTGTGCAGACATGCCAGTCTCACAGTCCCTTCTCCTGCGATTCGCAGCGTCTTTCCGTCAGCCAGGTGGATCTCACCATCTTGAGGTTTGAAGGAGATAAAGAGATGCCGGTCTTTTGCCAAATGGCGGGTGCATCCAGAATCTACAATAAATCTGGCCTTGGCCTTTGGAGCAGCTTTTGCAGCAAGCGAAACCTTGTTTTCCACCAGCGTGGGCTTTTGCTGCTTGCCCCCCTGCTCCTGGCCATCAAACATGCCTTTAGCCTTTGGTGAAGCTGTGCCAGCAAACAAAGCCTTGTTTTCCACTGGCGTGGGCTCTTCACCCCCCTTCTGCTTCGGGCCATCTGCAGGCATCGGTCTCTGTTTACCTCTGGCCTTCCGGCCTCTGCAAAGGCGATGACCTTGGTTCTCACGAGAAACAGAGCTCTCAGCTGCCGACTCGTTGGCTCCCCCTTGGGGCTGGAATGCTGCCTGGGATGACGTGACAGTCAGCTCCCCCTGCAGCTTGCAACCGGTGCCCTCGGCATCCCTGCATTCACTTGCATTCTGGGAAACAGCCAGGACCTCCGATGCAGTCAAACTCTGGGCTGGGATGACTGGCAGATGGCTATCTTCAAAGCATTCCACATCTTACGTGCAGTCGTCTTGCCAGCTAACGTGGCAATTTCCTCCAGAGAGACGGACAAGACTATTACGTCTATGGCCTTTGAATCTTGGGCCCTCCATCTATCTGTCAGAGGAACTGGAGGGGCTTCACACACAGTATGCCACACTCCAAACTGTCGTAGTAGGCTTTCACACCATTTTGCCCAGGTCTGATAATTGTGCCGATTTAACTTTGGGCACTCAGCAGCTTCAGAAGCTTGGGAAAACTCCATTCCAGCTCTTTACTTGAGCCGTGAGTCTTTTTCACTTCAGAGACTTCTTATCTCGGCAGCTCATAAATCTTGAGGCCTGCTTAGCTCAACTTCCAGACCAATTAGTCTGCCGGAGTTCAAAGAGACTTTGCCGCGGCAACGAAAAGCCTTGACTTTTCCACACATACCTCAGCAATCTGTCGCAGTCTTACTCTCCTGTAAGTGCCATGAATCTGGGCCCGAAACCTGTTGTTGGGATACTGCCGGGGAGACAAAATCCATCATGGCCCCCAAGCCACCTCCGGATGTCTGTCGATCTCCCGTAGACACGCAGTATCAGCAATTAGCGACACGAGCTCCAGAAATAGCCTGCCACATTCCAGAGCCGATGCACGCTCTATCAGCAGATAATGCACAGCGAAAGATGCACGCAGGAGAGCATTATTTACAAGTTTATTCAGCGTTGATCAGAACAAAGAAAACATGACTGCCTGCTTCAGTGTCTCTGGCACAGAGACAGAGACAAAAGCAAAGACACAACATAAACTTCCTGTGAACAGGAAATACGCAGACTCTGTGACTCACAAAGCCTGCTCCCTTTTAAGGTGGAACGGAAATATCCTAACACCAACCCCATAACAACAATGTTTTAAGATTGAAACTGAATCGTGCTCCAAAGTTATATGCTTAGAAGAAGTAGCCAAGTGAAGGTGGTAAATGTCCTGTGTAAGTGTCAGGAGGTGGTTGGCGAATGGATGGTGGTCAATGAATTGAGGCTGAATCCTGATAAGACAGAAGGAATGTTTCTGGGGCACGGGGCAGGTAGGTGTGGGGGACTCCTTGGTCCTGAATGGGGTAAATGTGCCCCTAAAGGACCAGGTGCACAGCCTGCGAGTCATTTTGAACTCTCAGCAGTCCATGGAGGCACAAGTCAATTCTGTGTCCAGGGCAGCTATCTACCAGCTCCATCTGGTACACTGGCTGAGACCCTACTTGCCTGTGCACTGTCTTGCCAGAGTGGTACATGCTGTAGTTATCTCCTGCTTGGACTACTGCAGTGCACTGTATGTGGGGCTTTTTTTGAAGATGACTCAGAAACTACAACTAATCCAGAATGCGGCAGCTAGAATGGTGACTGGGAGCGGCCGCCGAGACCACATAACACTGGTCCTGAAAGACCTACATTGGCTCCCAGTACGTTTCCGAGCACAATTCAAAGTGTTGGTGCTGACCTTTAAAGCCCTAAATAATAATCATCCCATCCATTCTATTTTTCCCTCTTTTTCTGTCCCACGGTGCCTTGCACAGATCAACAAAGCCAGCAACAGAACAACCAACCAGACTACAGCAAGGCATGGGAGGATTATTACAAGAAACAGAGTGAGTAAAAGTCTGTATGTGTGCATGTGCGTGTTGCATCAGTTAAATGTGTTGGGCTAGGATCTAGGAGAGGCCAGGGTTCAAATCTCCTCTCAGCCATAAAGCTCACTGGGTGACCTTTTAATTTTTATATATATAACAATTATTCAATATCATCATTTAACATCCATTTTCTAGTTTTCCCCCTCCCTGTTGACTTCCCCCAACTTCCATTTCTGGTTTGTTACACCAAATGTTACATTCTGCTGTTTATACATAATGTTCTGTTATTACTGATTATATTTCTTGTTCTCTGTAAATAAAGTTGTAAATGTTTATTTAAATCCTGACAATGATTGACAAATAGTAAATTTTGAAGTAGAAAACAATATACGGTGGATGAAACAAAGATCATTCGAGTTTGCAGATAAACCTGGAAACATGTTGGCATGGCAACTGAAGAAAAAACAGAAAGAGATGATAATCAACAGAATAATGGATGAAGGGAAACTCCTAGACAACCCTAAAGAGTTAAACAACAGTTTTGTGAGATACTTTAAAAAACTATACAAGAGGGAGACCGAGACTGAAGATGAGATAAAAGAATATCCGAAAGGGAAACAACTACCAGTGATACCAAAAGGAAGAACTGAATCTTTAAATGCCCCAGTGTCTATGATGGAAATACATGAAGCCATAAGAAAAACAAAGAAAGGAAAATCCCCTGGTCCGGACAGAATTACGGCCCTTCACTATAAAAAATTAGAATAATAATAATAATAATTTTTTTAAAAAAAATATATCCCGCCCTCCCCAGCCGAAGCCGGGCTCGGAGCAGCTAACAACAGTAAAATAATATAGCATTCTAAAATCAATTCATTATAAAATCAGTTCAAATAAAATTATTTATTTTATTTTTTTAAAACAATTTATTGGGTTTTACAATAGAAATAAACATAATAAACAATATAACATTTGTCTTAACATAGTTTCACATTTTCTTTGGACTTCCTCACATCTCCCGCTCCCACTTTCATCGTTATAACATTTTGTCAGCAATTTATCATCTTATTTAGATTCTTATATCCCTTCTATGTTTCATAATCTTATAGTTCTCGAAGGGGGTTAAATTTTCACAATCTTACTTATTTTCTTAAAAACTTCTAAATTTAGTGGTGCTCAGTTATTTTGGTCTAGCATCTTATTTAGCATTCGCTCAAATTACAATGTTTTTGTAAATAATTCTTAAATTTCTTCCAATCCTCCTCAATCCTCTCTTCTCCCAGGTCACGAATTCTGCCGGTCATTTCAGCCAGTTCCATGTAGTCTATCAGTTGCATCTGCCATTCTTCCAGTGTGGGTAGATCTTGAGTTTTCCAGTGTTTTGCGAGAAGTATCCTTGCTGCTGTTGTTGCATACATAAAAAATGTCTGGTCCTTCTTTACCACCCCTTGGCCGACAATACCCAAAAGGAAAGCCTCTGGTTTCTTAGTGAAGGTATATTTAAATACCTTTTTCAATTCATTATAAATCATTTCCCAGAACGCCTTCACTTTAGGGCAAGTCCACCAGAGGTGGAAGAACGTTCCCTCACACTCTTTACATTTCCAACACTTATTATCAGACAGGTGGTAAATTTTTGCAAGTTTGACTGGGGTCATATACCATCTATAAATCATTTTCATTACATTTTCTTTCAGAGCGTTACATGCTGTAAATTTCAATCCATTACTCCACAACCTTTCCCAGTCCTCAAACATGATATTATACCCAATGTCCTGTGCCCACCTTATCATAGCCGATTTAACCGTTTCATCTTGTGTATTCCATTTCAACAGCAAGTTATACATCCTTGAAAGTACCTTAATCTTTGGTTCTAACAATTCTGTTTCTAGTTTCGATTTCTCCACCTGGAACCCTAGTTTCTTATCATTTTTTAAAACTTCTTTAATCTGAGCGTAATGTAACCAATCTCGCACTTTGTCTTTCATTTTCTCCAAACTCTGCAATTTCCAATTATCTCCGTCCTTTTCTAGTATTTCCCAATATTTTGGCCATTTAGCCTCCATATTGGGTCTTTTTCGGGCCTTAGCTTCCAGAGGTGAAAGCCACCTTGGTGTTTTATTTTCCAGCAAGTCTTTATATTTTGTCCAGACATTAAACAGTGATTTTCTGACAATATGGTTCTTAAAGGCCTTATTTGCTTTAACCTTGTCATACCATAAATATGCATGCCATCCAAAAGTATTGTTAAACCCTTCCAGATCTAACACATCAGTGTCTTCAAGAAGTAGCCAGTCTTTTAGCCAGCAGAACGCTGCGGCTTCATAATACAACTTTAGGTCTGGCAGGGCAAAGCCCCCTCTTTGTTTTACGTCAGTTAGTATCTTAAACTTAATTCTGGGCTTTTTGCCCTGCCAGACAAACTTAGAAATATCTCTCTGCCACTTCTGAAAGCACTCCTTTTTGTCCAAAACCTGAAGTGTTTGAAATAAAAACAACATCCTTGGCAATACATTCATCTTGATAGCAGCAATTCGGCCTAACAAAGAAAGTTTCAATTTTGACCAACTATCTAAGTCTCTCTTAATTTCTGTCCAGCATTTTTCATAGTTGTCCTTAAATAGACTTAGATTTTTTGCTGTTATGTTTACCCCTAGGTATTTTACTTTCTTAACCACATTAAGTTCCGTCTCATTCTGAAACCGTTCTGACTCTGTATCAGTCAAATTTTTTCCCAAGACCTTAGTTTTCTGTTTATTTAATTTAAACCCAGCCACCCGACCAAAATCATTAATCAGTTGTAATACTCTTTTCGTACTAGGCTCTGGCTTCTGCAGGGTCAAAACCAGGTCATCTGCAAAAGCTTTTAATTTGTATTGTTTCTGTCCGACCTGAATTCCTTCCACCAACCGATCCCCTCTAATCATGTTCAATAGCACTTCCAGAACCGAAATGAATAACAAAGGGGAGATAGGGCAACCTTGTCGTGTCCCTTTTTCAATTTTGAACTCTTCTGTAACCACATTATTAACTATCAATTTAGCTTTCTGTTCTGAATATATCGCCTCAATCCCATTCTCAAAACCCCGTCCCACTCCCATCTCTTTTAAATTTCCCATCATAAATTTCCAGGAGATATTGTCAAAGGCCTTCTCCGCATCTATAAAAATTAAAACTGCTTTTGTATTTATATCTGTTTGCAAAAGTTCCAAAATGTCAATAATGTTCCTTGTATTAGCAAACAGATGTCTACCTGGGAGAAAGCCGGCCTGGTCCTTATGAATTACTTCATTTAAAACTTTTTTAAATCTACTTGCCAAAATGTCTGCAAATATTTTGTAATCCACATTTAGAAGGGAGATGGGACGATAGTTCTTAAGTTGTGTCTTTTCAGCTTCCGACTTTGGTATTAATGTGATGAACGCTTCCTTCCACGACTCCGGTGCCCTCTTCCCCTCCATAATTTCATTGCTGACCTCCATCAAAGGTTGTATCAAATAGTCTTTTAATGTCTTATAGTACTTGGAAGTCAGCCCATCTGGCCCTGGAGATTTGCCGAGTTGCATGTTCTGAATGGCTTGTTCAATCTCCTGTCGTGTTATTTTAGAATTCAGGATTGTCCTATTTTCTTGTGACAATTTAGATAGTCCATTTTTTGCCAAAAATTGTTTAATCTCAGCTTCGTCTTGCGGCCCTTGGGTGTATAGTTTTTTGAAGTATCTCTGGAAACACTTTCTAATGTCCACTGGATTCTGAATGTTTTTTCCATCAACCTCTAAGTTTGTAACCGTATTTAATCTTTGTCTTCTCTTCAACTGCCAAGCTAGCAGTTTTCCACATTTATTCGCCGACTCAAACGTTTTTTGTTTCATTAATTTAACCTTCCATTCAATTTCCTGATTTATCAGTTTAGAATATTGTGTTTGATAAAGTTTAATTTCTCTCAGAGTTGGCTGTGACTTCGGATTCACTCTTAATTTCTTCTCTAATTCTTTTATTTTATCCAAGATCTTATCTTTTTTCTCATTTTGTGTTCTTTTCTTTACTGCATTCTGTTGTATCAAGAATCCCCTCATTACAGCTTTGCTTGCGTCCCAGACGATTCTTTTTTCCACCGTAGTATTCATATTTATCTCAAAGTAATCCTTCAAAACTTTTTGGGCCTTCTTAATAATTTCCTGATCTCTGAACAAATTGTCATTCATCTTCCATCTAAAGGATCCGGTTGGAAGTAATGTCATCTCCATCTTTACTGCATTATGGTCGGAACAGGTCTTTGGGCAGATTTCCACTTTTCTGACCTTAGGTGCCAGGCCTCTAGAAATCCATATTTGGTCGATTCTTGTCCAGGTCAGTTGGGCTTCAGAAAAGAATGTTCCCTCTCTTCCTAGTGGGTTCTTTGTCCTCCAAACATCAATCAAATCCATATTGTCCATCATTTCAAAAAAAGTTTTAGGTAGTCTGCCGTCTTTTGTAACATTTTGACTTTGTGACTTGTCCATGTTAGTTGATACGACCCCATTCATATCTCCCATCATTATGATGTTGTTGTAGTCCAGATAATCCAGCATTGTCTCCTGCAGCTTCTTGTAAAATTCCGATTTCCCTTCATTAGGTGCATAGATTCCTAATATCAACAGTTTCTCTCCTTGATATTGTATCTCAATAGCCAAAATTCTTCCATGTTCATCTTTAAATAAGAATTTGGGTGACAGGCTCTCTTTTGCATATATCACCACGCCTCTCTTCTTGACTTTATCCGACGATACAAATTCCTGGCCCAATCTTTTATTTATTAACACTTTTCTGTGGAGCCTCGTCACATGTGTTTCTTGTAAACAGATAATGTCCAATTGTTCTTTTTTTAATATGTGAAATATTTTCTTCCTTTTTTCCGGAATGTTACAACCATTAATATTCCAACTCAGCAATTGCAGAGACATCCTGAATTAATCTGGTTATTTCTCCAGGGGTGGTATCTTCTCTGAATCTTCAGGTTCCCCAGGTGCTGGTGTTGATGCTGGCGTTGCCCCAGGCCCAGAGGGTAATTCAATTCCTTTTTGAAGGTCCTCTCCGTGTGTAGCCAAAAATTTGTCTCTCTCTTCCAATGTTCTAATTTTAACCTTTCTCCCTCTAAAGGTAAAAGATATTCCTTGGGGGAATTCCCACCTGAATGGAATTGCGTTGCTCCTTAGTAGTTTAGCAAGTTCAGAGTAGGCGGCTCTAAGATCCAGCAGTTGTCTTGGAATATCTTTATAAATTTCAATTCTTCTATCCAAAACCTCCAGTGACTTTCCGTAGTGTAGGCCCAAAATCTTGTCCCTTTCCTCCTTTGATCTCAATGTTATCAAACAGTCTCTGGGCCTCTCCTTCTTTGTGAATCTTCCAAGTCTGAAAGCTGACACAATTTTAAAGTCCTTTTCTTCCAAATTCCAAAACTTGGAGAATTCTTTGGTCAAAAACTCAGTTAGATTTCCTTCTTCTGCCTCTTGTAATGATCTAATCCTCAAATTATTCTCACGATTTCGCAGTTCTATCATAGAAAGATAAATCTGATGTTCCCCAACTTGTTTAGTGAGTGGTCTTACCTCTTGCTCTAAATTTTCCAATTTTTGTCTGGTATCCTCAGCCAATTTCCGATTTTCTGCTGAGGCCTCCGTTAACTGTCCGATTGCTTGTGTATTCTGTACCACTTGTATAGTTAATTTATTTAGACATTCTGTATTTTTGTCAATCTTTGCTGATTGCACATCTACTTTCTTGTCCAAAGCTTCCAATTTTTCAAAGATTTTGTCTAGAACAGAAACAGATGCTCCTGAGGCCATATCTTCCAATTGTAACTGCTCTGCTTCACCCTCTCCCTCTTTTGCCTGTGACAAGGCAACTTCTTCAACTTCTACTTCTGAGGGCAAAGTAGGTACAGATGATCTGTGTGTCTGCGAGGCTGAGGTTAGAGTTGTTAAAGTTGTTTGTCTAACTCTCCCTCTTTTTCTTGTGCCACTCATTCCAACGTTATCTATCAGTCAAGGTCACACTGAGTTATTCCCATGGGAATAGAAAGGCCCAGAGCAAGCAAACAACAAGGGAATCGAAAGTAAATGTACATGTAAAGTCACTGTTTTAATCCAATCCTCTAGAGGGAGCTTAAAATGTCTTTCAGAGTCTAATTTAATATCCAAGAACCTTCAGATACAAATGTTTAGCAGAGTTTATAAATGGTCACTTTGTTACAGACAGTGCTTATTTGTCTCCAAAAAGAATGTTTCAAATTTAAAAGGTCTCAATACCCTCAGATTGTTGCAAGTTCCAATATACAATATCCAAATCTGCAGTACTGACAGCTCAATCTCTCAATGCTCAGGCAGCTCCGGACCCTGGGTTTCACCTTCTAATTTGTAATCCAATAAAAGGAGGAAAGTCAAGTGCAAGTAATAATTCCAAATCTTTAACTTAAAGTCCTTACTTTAGGTTGCAAGTTCAGTAGATGCTTAGATCTGTAAAGTTTAAAATCTCTTTCTTTCAGCCTCCACTCCTCCAACTAGTTGCTTTTTTCAAGTTCAATGGCTGCGGAAGACGGACTTCCTGTTTCCACGTCTCTCCGCTTTCAGCCAAGTTCAAGCAAATTAAGATTTTTCATTTAAAGTCTCTAATTTCAAGTGATTCAGTCTTTACTCACGAATAAGTTGCTTTTCGTCCGGATCCGAATTTTGACAGGAAAAGGGATCAGCGCTCACCGGCAGCAGCAGCGCGGCTTCGCTCCGCAGACTGTGAAACAGCTCTCAGCGCCGCAACCCCCCTCCACGCTCCGGAGCCCCTTACGGGGTTCCTTTCGCGTTTGGAGGGTCGCTTAAGGCGCCCACCGAGCCTCAAGACCCCAGGCTCTTGCTGCCTGGGGTTTTCCGGAGTGGGTCTCCGCTTCGCCGTAGCGGACGACCCGTTGTCTGTGGAGCCTCCTCTCCCGTTCAGAAGAGGACCGCCATTGCCGTTCGCGCCGCCCCCGGAAGTCAGTTCAAATAAAATTAATGGCAACCATTGGGCTAGAGTTCTGTGAGGATTGCCAAAGGCCTGGTGGAACAGCTCTGTCTTGCAGGCCCTGCAGAAAGATGTCAAATCCCGCAGGGCCCTAGTCTCTTGTGACAGAGCGTTCCACCAGATTGGAGCCACAGCCGAAAAAGCCCTGGATCTGGTTGAGGCCAGCCTAACCTCCCTGTGGCCCGGGACCTCCAAGATGTTTTTGTTTGAAGACCGTACGTTCCTCCGTGGGACATACCAGGAGAGGCAGTCCCATAGGTATGGGGGTCCTAGGCTGTATAGGGCTTTAAAGGTTAAAACCAGCACCTTAAACCTGATCCTGTACTCCACCGGGAGCCAGCGCAGCTTGGATAGCACTGGGTGAATGTGATCCGGCAGCGAGGACCCCATAAGGAGTCTTGCCGTGGCATTCTGCACCTCCGGATGCCGGGAGTTGAGCTGATACAGGCTCGTTTTATCTTGAGCCCAAGCAGGGCGTAGTCTCGCAACGAAAGGATAAGCAGGTAATGTGCTACATGCTGAAGTTTATTTACAAGCTATGCTGAGAGCATACAAGCATGCATCCTGCCTCTGTGAGAGCAGAGAAGCAACTCTTCTCGACACAAAGAAACTGAGAGAGCACTGAAAAACAGGAAACCAGTGTACGTCACATCCAGTCTCCCATTCCCGTGGGAACCCAACAGTAACTCTGACTGTGGAATGCAAACAATGTCTTGTGACATGCAGCTGCTGCTCAGTGAGGGAAATAGAAACCAACATCCTCCCCCTTTCTGTGAACATCACTGGGCAGCATGTCCGTACAATATCAGTACAAACCCAACTTCTGCACATAGGTATAGTGTTGATCCCTTGATACAATCTTGGACAATACATCAGCAGGAATTTCATTACCTGGCATATAGGACACCGTTACAAGTCCCTTCTGAACACATTCCCTAGCATGTTGCAGTTTCAATTGCAAATGCTTCGTGCTTTGCTTACAACCTTCAGAATTCAGCAAAGCCAAACATGCTTTGTTGTCCTGGTAAACCTGGATTGGACATTTGACAGGAATTTTCATGTCTTTGCACAATTGTAGCAACCATTCACAATCTTTAAGTGAATAAGACAGTGCATTCAGTTCAGCTTCACAAGTACTTAAGCTAACTGTTGTTTGCTTCTTGCATGACCAATCAAAAAGACCCTGATTGTACATGTAGCAAACTCCAGACGTGCTTTTCCTGTCTGTAGTGTCACCACCAAAACTTGCATCTGCAAATATTTCAAGACCACCAGACTTCTGATTGTTAAATCTCAGTCTGTAATGCATAGTGCCTTTCAAATAGCGAGCTATGCATTTCAGAGCTTTCCAATCCTTAACAGTAGGATTGTTGACTTGTCTGCTTAGCAAATTACAGCTAACAGCAATGTCTGGTCTTGAACATCTGGCAATGAAGTTTAGTTTGCCTAGGACACTTCTGTACAGTGTAGTGTCAGAAAATGCTCCTTCAGTATCATCTACCTGATAACCTGTTGTCATCGGTGTGTCTACAGGGTTAGCATCCATCAGGTTTAGTTTGCTTAACACATCAGCAATTTTCCGTGACTGGTGTACTAGAATGTTACCATCTTGATCTCTCTCTATTTCTAGAGATAGGTAGTTGTTTACCTCACCAAGATCTTGTTGGGATACTGCCAGGGAGATAAAGTCCATCATGGCCCCCAAGCCGCCTGCCGGACGATCCATCGATCTCCCGTAGACACGCAGTATCAGCAATTAGCGACATGAGCTCCAGAACATTCTAGAGCCGATGCACACTCTTTATCAGCAGATAATGCACAGCAGAAGTCGCACTCAGGAGAGCATTATTTACAAGTTTTATTCAGCATTGATCAGAACAAAGAAAAACATGACTGCCTGCATCAGTGTCTACGACACAGAGAGAGAGAAACGAAAGCAATAGAAAACATAAACTTCCTGTGAACAGGAAATGCGCAGACTCTGTGACTCACAAAGCCTGCTCCCTTTTAAGGTGGAACGGAAATATCCTAACAGATCTTTCATGTCAAAGTGCTCTTTCAGTTGAGCTAGGGCGTTATTGTACATTGTGACATCCTTCCAAAAGAACAAAATATCATCAACATAAAACAAGCAATACAGCTTCTTTTGCCCCTCCTCTTTGACAAATACACATGGATCAGCTTTCCCTTGCTCAAAACCTAGAGAAAACAATACTTCAGTGAGTTTTGTGTGCCAACACCGTGCACTTTGTTTGAGACCATAAAGAGACTTCTTCAGAGAACAAACAAAACCCTGTTTTACCTGTACGCCATCAGGTGGAAGCATATAAAGTGATTCACCTAGAGATCCATACAAAAATGCTGTATTCACGTCGTGGTGAGAAACGTGAAGATTCTCTTCTGCAGCAAGCTTGAGCATAAGGCTAATGCTCTCATACCTCATGGTGGGTGAGTAGGTCTCGTGATAGTCTTCACCTGGTACCTGTGAAAAACCTCTGGCTACCAATCTGGCTTTGTGTCTGACTATCTTGCCATTTTGATCTGTCTTCGCTTTGAAGACCCATTTGCTTCCAAGCAGTTTCATTCCTAGAACTACTGGAACTAGCTCCCATGTTTTGTTCCTCTCTAAGGAATCAAGCTCAGCCTTCATGGCATTTAACCATGGCTCAGCATCCTTTCAATCCAAGTCCTGGATTTCTTGGAAGCTTGAAGGTTGAAATACCTTCTTGGAGCTTTTAACAGCTGCCACTGCTGTTTTAGCAAATTCATCAGCAAATCTCTTTGGAGATCTGCCTTTAGTGGCTCTTTGTGACCTGCGAATTAGCCGTAAGTCTTCAACACTCTCCTCTTCCTTTTTAGGAGAAAAGTGGCCAATAGTAAACAATGGTTCCTCCAATTCTTGATCAGAGCCTTCAGAGGGTCGCATAGAGGCTTTCACACTCTTGAAATCCTCTGAATCATCCGATTCAGTCTCTGATTCAGGATCAGGACCTTGATCAGTGGGTGTGGGTGGTTGCACATCCAGTCTCCCATTCCTGTGGGAACCCAACAGTAACTCTGACTGTGGAATGCAAACAATGTCTTGTGACATGCAGCTGCTGCTCAGTGAGGGAAATAGAAACCAACAGTTTCTGGGTCAGTCTCAATGAGGGCAGCCCCACGTAGAGTGAGTTACAATAATCCAATCTGGAGCTGACCGTCGCGTGGATCACAGTGGCTAGGTCAGGGCGAGAGAGGTAAGGAGCCAACTGCTTAGCTTGGCGGAGATGAAAAATGCCGCCTTTGTTATAGCTGCAATCTGCACCTCCATGGAAAGGGAGGTGTCAAAGATTACACCCAAACTCTTAAATGACAGGTGCTGGCACTAATTGCGCCCCCACAAGAGATGGGAGTTGCCCCCCCAAATCCCATATCGTCCAGACCCAGCCAAAGGACCACTGTCTTAGAAGGATTTATCTTCAACCGGCTCCCACGTAACCATCCAGCCACAGCTTCCAAACATCTGATCAGTGTGTCTGGGGCCGAGTCAGGATGGCCATCCATCAACAGATAGAGTTGGGTGTCATCAGCATACTGATGGCAGCCCAGCCCAGCCCAAAACTCCGGACAAGCTGGACGAGGGGGCCTATAAAGATGTTGAAAAGCATCGGGGAGAGTATCGCACCCTGTGGCACTCCACACACCAAGGAGTGGTGTGAGGACAGTTTCCCCCAAACGCTACCCTCTGTCCCCGACCAGAGAGAAATGAGCGCAGCCATTGAAGGACTGTGCCCTGGATCCCCACATCGACGAGGCGGTGGTCCAGGAGTTCGTGATCGACCATGTCGAAGGCTGCTGACAGGTCTAAAAGAATCAGCAGCCTCGACCCGCCTCGATGCAGCTGCCTACTGAGATCATCTGTTAGGGCGACCAGAGCCGTCTTGGTCCCATGACCACATCGGAAGCCGGATTGGAATGGATCCAGAGCCGATGTTTCATCCAGAAACCCACCAAGCTGTTCAGCAACCACTCTCTCAATCACCTTACCCAGGAACAGAAGATTCAAAACCGGGCGGTAATTGGATAGATCTAAAGGATCTAATGATGTTTTCTTTAAGAGCGGGCACACCACTGCCTCCTTCGATTACTCTGGGAATGTCCCAGTGCCAAGGGACAAATGGATTATATCCCGGGGGGGGGGCGCACCTTGTCTGGACACACTCTAATCAGCCAGGATGGGCACGGGTCAAGAGGACAGGTGGTGGGCTTTCCAGCTCGGAGGAGTCTGTCCACATTGGCTGGGGATATCCAGTCAAAGTGGTCCAATACTGGACCCGAGGTATGGTTTTCCCAGTAGTGATGTATGGAAGTGAGAGCTGGACCAAAAAAAAGGCTGATCGCCGAAGAATTGATGCTTTTGAATTATGGTGCTGGAGGAGACTCTTGAGAGTCCCATGGACTGCAAGAAGATCAAACCTATCCATTCTTAAGGAAATCAGCCCTGAGTGCTCACTGGAAGGACAGATCCTGAAGCTGAGGCTCCAATACTTTGGCCACCTCATGAGAAGAGAAGACTCGTTGGAAAAGACTCTGATGTTGGGAAAGATGGAGGGCACAAGGAGAAGGGGACGACAGAGGACGAGATGGTTGGATAGTGTTCTCGAAGCTACCAGCATGAGTTTGACTAAACTGCGGGAGGCAGTGCAAGACAGAAGTGCCTGGCGTGCTCTGGTCCATGGGGTCACAAAGAGTCGGACATGACTAAACGACTAAACAACAACAACACTGGACCCGAGGACAGTCAAGGGGCCTCCAGTTCCGTTATTGTATCCAAATTGGCAGGGAGGTCACGGTGGAGCAACAGGACGTTCTCCGCAAAAAAGCTCGCAAATGCCTCACAGCTGTGTGTCAAATTGTTATTTAAATTTGGCTGTCCCTCCAGGGATGTTAAAGACCTAATTATACTAAATAATTGCACCAGGCAAGAGCTAGCGGATGCAATGGAGGCCGAGAAGTAAGACTTCTTAGCGGCCTTCACTGCCATCTCATAGGTTTTCATAAAAACCCTATAAGATGTTATTGAAGCTCTGTCACGGGCACCCTGCCATACTCGCTCTAGCCGTCTGAGGTCCCGCTTCATTTTCCGGAGCTCCTCGGTAAACCAGGGAGCCCGGTTTCTGCGGGGTCGCAGAGGGCGCTTAGGTGCGATCTCATCGATGGCTGCCAGGAGCTGGATATTCCAGCCCTCAACAAGCTCAGTCAATGAGTCGCCAGGGGGAGCAAGGTCCCGCAAGGTTTGACGGAATCTATCAGAGTCCATCAGCCTCTGCGGGCGAGCCCAAATCGGCTCGCCACCTAAGCAGGGTGGGGGTGGAAAGGCAATCCTGGCTTTCAGAGCGTAGTGATCAGACTATGGCACCTTCATCGAAGGAAACATGATCACATCTATGCCTGCACCAAAGATCAAATCCAGCGTGTGACCTGCTTGATGTGTGGGGCCCGAAACAAACTGGGAAAGCCCTAGTGTCGCCATGGAAGACACCAGGTCCAGAGCCTGTGAGGAGGGAGTGGCATCAGCATGGATGTTGAAGTCCCCCAATACCAATAGGTTAGGGAACTCCAAGGCCCAGCTGGCCACTGCCTCCAGTAGGCCTTACAGGGTGGCTCCTGGTGTGCTAGATGGCTGGTACACCAGGCAGACAGCCAAGCTCTCCTCGGAACCCCACACTAGGCCAACACATTCAATGCCGGGGATCGATGGCGATGGTAGAGCCCTGAAAGGACAATCTTCTCGGTTTAATAATGCCACCCCTCCCCCCTCGGCCCACAGTCCGTGACTGGTGGAGGACAGAGAAACCCGGGGGTGCCATCTCTTGTAAGGTAACTGTTTCCTCTTCGCGCACCCAGGTCGACCCCCTGTGAGGTAAAGAAATCTCACAGGGTGGCAGTTTTGCTGCCTATAGAGCTGGCATTGCACAACACCAGTGACGGAGGTGAGTAATCCTTGCTCACCCTACCGTCGTCCCTCGAGATGGGGCACAGATTGGAAGGGGTATGAGCATATCCATATCTCAATCCCCTTCACCTATAAAATCTGCCCCCACCGCCATACCTTCCTCACCCCTCCACGGTAGCAATCCCAAGCCTCATACTATCCTCCATTGATGGCATTGATGTTACTCTTTCGCAGCCTAGTTATTCTGTTTATAATAGCAACAACTCGATAAACTCTAATAGTCGAGTAGGACAAGCCAGCTAATCATCAGCTACCTCTCTGATTATATGAAACTATTACATTATTTGTCAACCTTCTATTATAATATTAGACTAACCGATTAATTAAATCGGAAAATAAACCACAAAACATTCCACAGCTAAACAGAACTACCATATAACATACATTCAGGGAAGAAAAACCACCTAAATAGCAGGAGAACAACAATCAAGCATCTAACAGTAAACAAGCAAAACTTAAATATAATCATGAAACAATGGACTATAAAGAACTAAAACAGATGGCAAAGGAACGGGGGGGGGGGGAGAAAGAAAAAAGAAAAAAGTTTCTTGTAGCAGAGGAAGTTCTTGTAGCATCACATGCCAGCTCGAGAAGATTCATTAGCACTACCGATGAAGACACTAATAAACAAGATAATGGAAGAAGGAAAAACACCAGATACTTGGCAACAAGCGCACATTTTAGTGATACCTAAACAAGGACAAAACAAAGAGAACATCAATAATTATCGACCAATTTCACTACTTAATATTGATTATAAAATCTACGCAGACATACTGGTTTTAAAAGACTACATTAATGAAGAGCAAGCGGGGTTTTTACCAGAGAGGAAAATCAGCAATAACATAAGAATAGTAATAAATGTAATAGAATATCTGGAGCTGAGACCGAATAAAAAAGTGGCCTTTATATTTATAGATGGTGAAAAAGCGTTCGACAATGTATCATGGAAATTCATAGAAAAAGTTATAGAAAAAATGGGCATGGGAGAACAATTTATAAAAGGGTTAAAAGCGATATATAAGGGGCAAACAGCAAATTTAATAATTAATGGGGAAATGACCAAATATTTTGATATTGAAAAGGGGACCAGGCAGGGATGCCCTCTTTCCCCATTACTTTTCATATTAGTACTGGAAGTGCTAAATCAAGAGATAAAACTGGATCAGGATATAAAAGGAATAAATTTGGGTAACAGATCATACAAACTGCGGGCATTTGTGGATGATTTGATATTAATGGTAGAGAATCCAAAGGAAAGTATTGCAAAACTATTGGGTAAAATGAGACTTTGGCAAGGTCTCGGGCTACAAGCTGAATAAAGAAAAAAAAAATTAATGGTAAAAAACATGAGTGATCGTGAGGAAAAGGAACTTGAGGACAAGACTGGGATACAAATAGCAAAGAAAGTAAAATACCTAGGAATACAAATGATGATGGAAAACATAAGCTTATTCGAAGATAATTATAATAAAACCTGGAGAGAGGTGAAAAAAATATGGAAATTTGGTCAAGATTAAATTTATCTCTGTGGGGCAGAATATCAGCCATAAAAATGAGTATATTACCAAAATCATTGTTTCTTTTCCAAACGATACCAATAATAAGCAAAATGGACTGTTTCAACATATGGAGGAAAGACATAGTAAAATTCTTATGGCAAGGGAAAAAACCTCGTATCAAGTATAAATTATTAACTGAGAAAAAGAAAGAGGGGGCTTTGGTCTTCCTGATCTGAAGATTTATTATGAGGCAGCATGCCTCAACTGGTTAAAAGACTGGATAACATTGAAAAAGGCAGACATTCTAGACCTAGAAGGCTGGAATACGAGGTTTGGCTGGCATGCCTACTTAATTACAACAAAGTGGCATTGCGTAAGGATTCTTTAAATCATATAGTTAGAAACTCATTATATAAGGTCTGGGACAGGTATCACAGATTATTAGAGCCTAAGATGTCCTGGTGGGTATCCCCAGTAGAGACGATATCGGTAAAAAAGAAGAATATGGATACAAAATAATTCAACAAGAAACCAGAAGCGTATCTTCTGGGATTAATAACAAATGACATCCCCCATA
Source organism: Podarcis pityusensis (assembly GCF_964106645.2). Taxonomy (NCBI): domain Eukaryota; kingdom Metazoa; phylum Chordata; class Lepidosauria; order Squamata; family Lacertidae; genus Podarcis; species Podarcis pityusensis. The sequence continues at coordinate 23,711,875 of NC_138045.1, forward strand.
AATAAGAAAAGGATATTCTTATACGCATCCGCTGCCGCAAGAGTTCTTATAGCAAAGAACCGGAAGGGAGACAAAATACCCACAATAATAGATTGGCAAATCAAACTTACTGAATTTCTTGAATTGGCCAAAATGATGGCAGCTATCAAGGTCAAACAAATCAAAATTTAATAAAAGAATGGAGTTGCGTGAATGAATATATGAAAAAACACTGCTCCGGTACAGAAATATTGATATGTAAAGAACAAAGTTTGTAAGGGGGAAAGGTTACAAATGCAAGTAAAATCAGAATATTTGTCAAATACAATATAACAACACAACTGTAAAGATAAGCTATAGAATTAAGGTTAAGCAACGATGGAAGGAAGTCAGATTTTAACTCACATTTTGAGTTATGTTGAACCAATGGGGGGTGAGGTGGGGGGATGCTTTGTGTTACTAACATGTACATATGTGTAAACCTTTCTTTCTGTTATTTTGTAGAGATGAAAACTTCAATAAAAATTAATTTAAATAAAGAAATAAATCCTGCCAACAAGTCCGTGTTTTTGTTGTTGTTTCTGCAAGTATGTTGTAAAGGGTTCCCATTCTTTTCCAAAGTCACTATTGTCCTTCTCACGCAGTTTGTCCATTAACTTTGCCAGTTCTGCATAGTTCATCAATTTTTCTTGCCATTGTTCTGTATATGGTGTTTCTCCAGTCTTCCAATTTTGTGCTATTAGAATTCTTGCTGCCGTAGTAGCGTTCATGAATAATGTCCAATTTTTCTTTGGCATTTCTTGTCCTAGAATACCTAACAAAAAGGCTTCTGGTTTTTTCACAAAGGTTATTTTGAACATTTTTTTCAATTCATTATATATCATTTCCCAATTTTTTAGAATAATCTTACAATCCCACCACATGTGATAAAATGTACCTTCTTCTTTAAATCTCCAACAGTTCTTCTGTTCTGTTTTATACATTTTGGTCAGTTTTAATGGTGTAATGTACCACCTGTACATCATTTTCATATAATTCTCTTTCAACAATATACAATCCGTAAATTTCAAGTTCACTTTCCAAAGCCTTATTCAATCCTCAAATTGTATGTTATGACCTATGTCCTGTGCCCACTTGATCATTACTGCTTTAACTTCCTCATCTTTAGGTTCCCATTCCAACAGAATATTATACGCCTTCTTTAACAATTTAGAATTATCATCAATTATATCCTTTTGGAATTTGGAAACTGTGTAAGTGAATCCTCTCTTATTATCTTCGTCGAAGATTTCATTTAATTGCCTATAATGCAACCAACTCTGAAGGTGTTCCTTTATCTCATCATAATCTTTCAATTTCCACTTTCCTTCTTGTTCTACTAATAAATCTCTATATGTTGGCCATATCCCTTTCATTGTTAACGTTTTAAGTGATAATGCTTCGATAGGTGACAACCACCACGGAGTTTTGGATTCCAGTAATTCTTTGTATTTTCCCCATACCCTTATCAGGGACTTTCTAATTATGTAATTGTGGAATCCTTTGTGTACTTTTACTTTTCCATACCACGGGTATGAATCTGTCAGGGAACTGCCATCAGCTCAGAGGCGAGAGGTGGAAGGGCAGTTGTGTTATAGGGAACCTCCGAAGATCTTGCGAAGCAGTTCCTCCTCCAGTGGGGAGGAGGTGCAGGGACCAGGAGATGCTAGGGAGAGCCTCAACACCGAGCCTGAGCAAAGTGGAGGGGAGGGAAGTACCCCTTTGCCAGCGCCCACTCTGCACAGTAGGTTTCGGTGCAGAGAGGGGAGGAGAAGGCTGGGGGTCATGCGACTGTTATGCTGGGGGAGGTACAAGGACCGGCCACTCCCAGATTCTGCTAGCGACTGAGCCAGACATGAACTTGCGACACTCTTCACTGTAAATAGTTTGCACTAAGAATAAAGCTTGGAAAAGACAGGTCAGAGTCTTGTCTGTTTGCTCTCGAGCAACCACACCACCACCTGACAGAATGCCAATCAAATCTGTTATCGTGTCCTTCTAACTATTGCCTCCTCTTTTTCCAATTTAATCCAATCCCGAATCCAAGTAAGGCATGCTGCTTCATAGTAAATTTTAAAATCTGGAAGAGAAAAGCCTGCTCTCTCTTTTAAATCTGTAAGTATTTTATACTTTATTCTTGGCCTTTTCCCATTCCAGATAAATTTTGAAATATCTTGCTGCCATTTTTTGAAGCAAGCATTATTATTATTTTTATTTTTATTGGTATTGTCTGAAAAACGAACAGCATTTTTGGCAATACATTCATTTTTATTGCAACAATTTGTCCTAAAAAACAGAGATTCATCCTATTCCCAAATTCCTTTTTATTTCATTCCAATTTTTTTTTTCATAATTGTCTTTATAAATATTAAGATTCTTTGTCATCAACCATATTCCTAAATATTTTACCTTTTTGTGGATTTCTATATCTATAGATTCTGATAGTTCTTTCTTTTCTGATTCTTTAAAATTTTTAACTAACAGTTTGGTTTGGTTTTTATTAAGTTTAAAACCTACCACTTGTCCAAACTTTTGAATTTTTTCTTTTACTCTCGGGAGAGAATTCTTTGGGTCTTCTACAGTAATAACCAAATCGTCCGCGAAAGCTTTCAATTTATGTTCATTTTTCTTTATTCTTATTCCTGCTACTTCTTTATCCATTCTAATATTCCTTGCCAGAACCTCCAGGACCAGAATGAACAAAAGCGGTGATAATGGACATCCTTGTCTAGTTCCTTTTTGTATTTTACATTGATTTGGTTAATAATCAACTTTGCATTCTGTTCTGAATAAATAGCTTGTATTCCCCTATTAAATTTTACTCCAAATTCCATTTCTTCAAGAACTTTTTTCATGAAGTCCCAAGAAACATTATCAAATGCTTTTTCTGCATCTATAAACATCAATGCTGCTTGTTTTTTCTCATTTTGCACTTCCAGGTTATGTTTATGTTTCAGGTGTTTCTGATATTATCTTTCATTTGTCTACCTGGAAGAAATCCTGCTTGATCTTGATGTATATGTTCCTCCAAAGAGCTTTTCTTTCTGTTAGCAGGGATATATGCAAACAGTTTTTAATCGTTGTTTAATAGTGAGATAGGCCTATAATTTTTAACTAACCTTATATCTGAATCTTGTTTTGGGTTTAATGTTATATAGGCCTCTTTCCATATTTCTGGGACTTCCCCTGTGTTTAAAATCTCATTCATCTTTTAAGGGAATCACAAGATGTTCATTTAATTTTTTATAATACTTTGCTGAAATTCCATCTGGTCCTGGGGATTTATCTGTCTTTGCTTGATTTATTGCATCTAATATTTCCTGCGATGTTATTTCGGCATTTAATCATATCTGTTTTTCATCTTTTATTTTTGGGAGATTGCTACTTTTTATATATTCTTCCATCAGTGTCTTCTTTTCAATTCCTTTTTTATAAAGTTCTGTAAAGTACTTAATGAAGGCTTCCCTTATTTCCTTTGGTTTATCAGTGACCTTACCATTATGTTTTCTCTTATTTATATAGGTTTTTTGCTCACTTTTCCTCACTTGCAATGCCAGTAATTTCCCTGGTTTGTTGGCATGTTCAAAATACTTTTGTTTCATCATTTTAATTTTCCAACTTATTTCGTCATTAATCAACACTGAATATTGACTTTGTAATAGTTTAATTGCCTGTTTGACTGTGTCTTTATTGGATTTTTTTATTAATTCTTTTTCTTTCTTTGAAATTTCATCTAAAATTTATTTCTTTTTCTTTTCTCTTGCCTTTTTCCTAATTGAGTTTTGTTGTATAAACAGTCCCCTCATGACTGCTTTGCTAGCGTCCCATACTGTTTGCAGCCTGGTTCCAATTTTAAGGTTTAATTCAAAGTAATCTCCCAGAACCCTTTTTTTTGCCTTTTCTAACAAGATTTTATCATCTAATAGATCTTCATTCATTCTCCATTGTAATGAGTATGGGTTGCTCGTGCGTAAGTTGCCGCCTCTCCTGGCTTTGTTCCCTTGTTAAACCTTTCAGTCTGGACAGCCCTTCCTTTCGTGGCTGCCTCAGTCGCTAGCAGAATCCGTCAGTGGGCGTTTCTTAAACCTTTTCCAACATAAAAGTTGTTTGACACCCAGTCTGCTCCTACTCTCTCTGCGCGGAAGTCTTCTGCACAGGGAGGGCGTGGGTAGCGGAGGACCCGTGCTCTCCCCGCTGGTGTCCGGTGAAGAGTCTGGGAGCCCTCTCGCCGATTCCCCCATCTGCCCCTCTTTATTCCTGGTGTTGCGCTGAATTGCTTCCCCATCTGCTGAGCTGCCTCTCTCCCTGCTGGGCCCTTCTCCAGCATCATTTGAGAGCCTTCCCTCCGCCTCTAGCTCCGATGTCAGTTCCCTGACATCCATCTAAAGGTGGATTGACTTTCTTTCAAAATTTCCATTATTATAGGACTATGATCCGACAATGTTCTGGGATCTATTTCAGTGGTTTTTTACTTTTGATTCTAATTCTTTTGAAATCCAAACTGGATCCAGTCAGGCACTACTGCCATGTACATGTGGAAAAAAGGTGAACTCTTTATCAAACACATGTTTTACCCTCCAGATATTTATTAAATTCAATGTCTCTGTCATATCAAAAAAGGTTTTGGGTAGTCTACCTTCTTTGGTGTCTTTTTTCCTAATTGATCTGTCGATCTCTAATGATGGTACCCCATTCAAATCTCCCATTAGTATTACCTTCTCATCTGCAAACTCCAAAAGGTTTGTTTCCAATTTTGGAGAGAATTTTGATTTATTTTCATTTGGTGCATATATTCCCACCAATACTATCTTTTCTCCTTGAACTTTAATTTATACCACTAGAATTCTCCCTTTATCATCTTTTTGGATTAGCTTGGGTTCAAGTGCAGGTTTAATGTAAAATACTACACCACGTCTTTTAGCATTGTCTGCTGAAACAAAATCCATCCCTACTTTTTTATTAATAAGAATTCTTTTGTGTTTGTTTGCTATGTGTGTTTCCTGAAGACAAACTATATCTACATTTTGTTTAAGAATTACATGTTCAATCCTTTTTTAAAAACAAAAATATTTTTTATTAAATTTTCCATTTTAACAATCCAATCAAATCACATTAAATATTCCAAATTATACAAATACATATCATATAGTCCAAATATTCCGCCAAATTATAAATTTTTATTGGGACTTCCCATGCTTCAAGTTCGGTGGGGCTCTGATCATCTTATATCTCTACTGCCTTGAGTTTCCAATAGTTCCTTTAAATCTTCCTGTTGTTACCCTTCCTTCTTTCATGGCCTCTGAGTTGTTTCCACAGGCGAGTTGAAGTAAATAATGATATGCCTCTGTGTGAAATTAGTATGCTTGACTCTCCCACTATTGCAGCTGGTAAGCCTATTGTTTGCAGTATCTCCTCACACACTGGTGTTTATGCCGAATCAATGCAAAAGTTCATTTCGCCGCTGGCAGACGCCATCTTCTCTCAGTTCTGATGAAATCAAATCTAGGCATTTACTCATTAATTTTCCCAGACCAGTTGCATCAAACAGCCTTTCCAGGGGAGATTTGCCAAGCTGGACTTGAAGTACAGATATATTAACAAATTAAGAGCTCACCTTCCCCTATGACTATTTATCTCTGCAGCCTGGTCTTTCCAAAGTTTTTTTGAAGTCTCTCCAGCGGCTAGCGAGATCCTGCTCCTTTCTAATATCCATATTTGGAGAGTCTTTTATCTTCTTCCAAGCGTTTCAAAAAACAAAAGCTTTAGTTACCGTATTTTTCGCTCTATAACACGCATCTGACCATAACACGCACGTAGTTTTTAGAGGAGGAAAACAAGAAAAAAATATTCTAAACGAAACAGTGGATGTATGATTTTTATGGTTTATGCTGTGGCCCCAGACATGTGATCTGACGGTGAGTTTGGGGTAGCCCAATGCAAAAATCCTGAGGATCCATGTGGATCCGTGCTTTGTAACCACGTTTTAAGTGGGGAGGGAAGGAAAAGCACTCAAGGGACAAGGAGCACGCGTGGAGAAGGAGCTTTTCGGCGAGCTGAGCGGGGAGGAGGGAGGGAAAGAGCACTGTTGCTTTAAAGGTATACTTAAGGTATTTGCCCTGTGCCTGGGTTTTTTTCCATTTAACAGTTTGCAGCCTTTTCCTTCCGCTCCTTGTTTTGAGGCAGAATAGATTTGAGCAAGTGAGGAGGACTTGGATTGCAGGGGATTCGCCATTAGCTGTGTAAAAGCGCTCCTCCTTGCAGCCTGAGTGATAAACAGCCACCAGCAGCAATAGAATGGAGAACATAAAAGCGGTAGGGGCACTAGGACCCAGACAATGCTTGAATCTATCCTGCCTGAAAACAAGCTGCTCCGTCCTAGCGGATCAGCTGAGACACGGGGATTTGCGAAGTTTTCCCCTCTCCCTCATCCCCAGCCTTTTTTTTTTTTTTACTTCCTGGTTTTCACTGCGTGGCTCAGAGCTCGAGGTTGGTTTTATTTTGCTGCTGGTTGCTTAAATTTTATCTTTCCTGCCGTCCCTCTGCAGCCTCATTGCTCTGTTTAGAGAGCGCGCAGACCTTTGCTAGCGTCTGTCCCTCCTCCTGTGTAAGCGGCTGCTGCCCGCTTTACTGCCATGGCTCTCCTTCCCTCCCTCCTCCCCGGGTCCAGGTCACTTTAAAGCAAAGCGAGAGCCTCGTAGAGCGTGTAAGCGGCTCCCGCTTTGCTTGACTGACAGCAGCCATGGCTCCGATCCGTGCATTCGCTCCGTAACACGCACAGGCATTTTCCCTTACTTTCTAGGAGCAAAAAAGTGTGTGTTTTGGAGCAAAAACTACGGTATATAATATTGTTATTTTCTTTTTATATATATATAAAATATTTATTAAAGTTTAAACATTGCAAAAAAGAAAAGAAAGACAAAAGAGAAATATAAACAATAAACAGTAACAAAACCTCAAAAACAAAATCAAATACAGCAGTACAAAACATCAACAATACAAAAAAACAAAAGAAAAAACAAACAAAAGCATTTAAAAAAACCCCAAAAGAAAACAAACAAACATACAAAAGAACCCCATATTTTCATATCCTTATCTTTCATTAGCTTATTTCCTCGACTTCCTCACACCTCCTTTTTTGTATTCTAGTTCAATTAAATATTCTAGCAAGTCCTTTCCCTTTCACAAATTTGGTTCCATAATTTAACTTAACGAAATTTTAGACTTAAATTTACATCTTTACCCAATGTCAATCTATTCATGCTTAATTCTTTATAATATTTCTACTAAAGTCATATAGCTTCTTTCCAGCATCTTTCTAACATTCATTAATTTTAGAATATTTCTGTAAATAAGCTTTGAATTTTTTCCAATCTTCTTCCACCGACTCTTCTCCCTGGTCTCGGATTCTGCCAGTCATTTCCGCCAGTTCCATATAATCCATCAGCTTCATCTGCCATTCTTCCCTGGTAGGTAGGTCTTGTGTCTTCCAGTGCTTTGCGATGAGTATTCTTGCTGCTGTTGTAGCATACATGAAAAAAACTCTGTCCTTCTTTGGCACTAATTGGCCCACCATGCCCAGGAGAAAGGCCTCTGGTTTCTTTAAGAAGGTATATTTAAATACCTTTTTCATTTCATTATAGATCATCTCCCAGAATGCCTTAATCTTTGGGCATGTCCACCAAAGGTGAAAGAAAATGCCTTCAGTTTTGTTGCATTTCCAACATTTATTATCGGGCAAATGATAGATTTTTGCAAGCTTGACTGGTGTTATGTACCACCTGTAAATCATTTTCATTAAATTCTCTTTTAAGGCATTACATGCCGTAAACTTCATACCTGTGGTCCATAACTGTTCCCAGTCAGCCATCATAATGTTATGTCCAACATCCTGTGCCCATTTAATCATAGGAGATTTCACCATTTCATCCTGAGTATTCCATTTCAGTAGCAAGTTGTACATTCTTGACAAATTCTTAACTTTAGGGTCTAACAATTCTGTTTCCAGCTTTGATTTTTCCACTTGAAAACCTATTTTTTTGTCCTGATTGTATGCCTCCATTATTTGATAATAATGGAGCCAATCTCGCACTCTGTTTTTTAATTTTTCAAAGCTCTGTAATTTTAATCTGTCACCCTCTTCTTCCAAAATTTCCCAATACTTCGGCCATTTGGCCTCCATATTGAGTTTTTTCTGAGCCTTTGCCTCCATAGGTGACAGCCATCTTGGGGTTTTATTTTCTAACAGATCCTTATATCTTATCCAGACATTAAACAATGCTTTTCTTACAATATGGTTTTTGAACGCTTTATGTGCTTTAACCTTATCATACCACAAATATGTATGCCAACCAAATACATTATTGAAACCTTCCAAATCCAAAATGTCTGTATTTTCAAGAAGCATCCATTCTCTCAGCTAGCAAAAAGCGGCTGATTCATAGTAAAGTTTTAAGTCTGGCAGGGCAAATCCACCTCTTTCTTTAGCATCAGTTAAAATCTTAAATTTTATACGGGGCTTCTTGCCCTGCCAGACAAATCTGGAAATATCTCTCTGCCACTTCTTGAAACAGTCCATTTTGTCCAAAATTTGCAGTGATTGGAACAGAAATAACATTCTTGGCAATACATTCATTTTTATCACAGCAATTCGGCCTAGCAGCGATAGCTTCAAATTTGACCATATTTCTAAGTCTTTTTTCACTTCAGTCCAACATTTTTCATAGTTATCCTTGTATAAATTCACATTTTTAGCAGTCATGTTAACCCCTAAGTATTTCACTTTCTTGACCAGTGTCAAGCCTGTCTCTCTCTGAAACTTCTCTCTCTCAATCACATTCAGATTTTTCTCCAGGACTTTAGTTTTCATCTTATTCAACTTAAAACCTGCTACCTGACCAAATTCTTGAATCAATTCTAATACTCTTTTCGTGCTTGATTCTGGCTCCTGTAAAGTCAGTACTAAATCATCTGCAAATGCTTTCAACTTATACTGTTTAGATCCCACTTGTATACCTTTAACCAATTGGTCCCTTCTAATCATAACCTCCAGGACCGAAATAAAAAGCAATGGAGAAATTGGGCAACCTTGTCGTGTTCCTTTCTCAATCCTAAATTCTTCCGTCACTACGTTATTCACAATTAGTTTAGCCCTTTGTTCTGAATAAATTGCACCTATACCATTTCCAAAACTTTTACCAACCCCCATACCTAATAAATTCTACTTCATAAAACTCCAGGAAATATTGTCAAAGGCTTTCTCCACGTCCACAAAAATCAAAACTGCTTTAGTATTAATCTTCACTTCTAACTTTTCTAAAATGTTAATTATATTCCTCGTATTATCAGACAAATGCCTGCCCGGGAGAAAGCCCGCTTGGTCTTTATGAATTTCTTCTGCTAACACCTTTTTTAGTCTTTTAGCCAAAATATCTGCAAAAATTTTGTAATCCACATTAAGGAGTGATATGGGACGGTAGTTTTTGAGTTGCGTCTTTTCAGACTCTGATTTTGGTATAAGTGTAATATATGCTTCTTTCCACAATTCAGGTGCCCTTTTCCCTTCCAATATTTCATTGCAGACTTCCTTTAATGGTTGTATTAACCATTCTTTCAAAATTCTATAGTATCTAGAAGTCAGTCCATCCGGTCCTGGAGATTTACCCAGTTGCATATTCTGAATGGCCCCTTCTACTTCCCGATCTGTTATTTTGTAGTCCAGCATTAATTTGTTGGAAATTTTTTGTAGTCCGTTTATTTTCAAGAATTTATCAATGTCCATTTCGTTCTGCTTTTCTTGTGTATATAATTGTTTAAAATACCTCTGGAAGCACCTTCTAATTTCAGCTGGATTCTGTATATTCTTTCCTTCCACTTCCAGATTCGTAATAGTATTTAATTTTTGTCTTTTTTCCAATTGCCAAGCCAGCAGTTCCCCACACTTATTTGCCGATTCAAATGTCTTTTGTCTCATCTGTTTAATCTTCCATTCTATTTCCTGGTTCATCAATTTCATATATTGTACTTGATAAAACTTTATTTCTTTTAAGATCTCCTGGGACTTTGGTTTCACCCTCAATTTCTTCTCTCCTTCCTTTATTTTTTCCAGAATTTTGTCTTTTTTCTCATTTTGCCTTTTCTTCTTAATTGCATTCTGTTGTATCAAAAAACCTCTCATTACGGCTTTACTTGCGTCCCAGATTACTCTTTTTTCCACTGAAGTATTCATATTTATCTCGAAATAATCTTTCAAAGTTTTGGGGGCCTTTTTAGTAAATTCATCATTCCTGAACAAAGAGTCATTCATCCTCCATCTGAAGGAACCGGTTGGCATTAATTTCATTTCCATCTTCACCGCATTGTGGTCAGAGCTAGTTTTTGGGCAAATTTCAGCCTTACTGATCTTTGGAGCCAGTCCTCTAGTTACCCAGATTTGGTCAATTCTTGTCCATGTCATTTTAGCCTCCGAGAAGAAAGTTCCCTCTCTTCCCAGAGGATTCTTCATTCTCCAAACGTCAATTAAGTCCAAGTTATCAGTCATATCAAAAAATGTTTTTGGTAGTCTTCCATCCTTGGTAATTGTTTGTCTTTGCGCCTTGTCCATATTCGTAGATACGACACCATTCATGTCTCCCATCAAAATCATGTTATAATCCATATAGTCCATCAAGATTTCATGTAACTTTTTGAAGAATTCCGATTTCCCTTCATTTGGTGCATAGATACCTATCACCAAATATCTATCTCCTTGTAATTGAATTTCAATTGCTACCAGTCTTCCTTGTTCATCTTTGAAGATAAATTTGGGTGATAGGTTCTCCTTTGCATAGAGTACCACTCCTCTTTTTTTGACTTTATCTGATGAAATAAATTCTTGACCTAATTTCTTGTTACTTAATAATTTCCTGTGTAATCTTGTCACATGCGTTTCTTGTAAACAAATGCAGCGTCATCCTGTGGTTACTTTGGTACCCCCCCCAACTGCCCCCAGCTCTTGTTCCTCTTCTGTTGGTAGTAACGTTAACTCCTTGTCGGGGGGGTCCAATCCAAAAGACAATGATGAAATGTCCAAAGTATCCAAAGTATCTTTTTTTGGTGATGCTCTCTTCCGTACTCTTTGCTCCAATCCTCTGTCTGGTGACCCTCTTTCCGGTGATGTTGTCTCTTTTCCGATTCCCTTCTGTAGGTCTTCTTCGTAGTTGTGCAATAACTTTATTTTATCCTCCAATGATCTTATCTTTATTTTTCTTCCTTTAAAGCTGAAAGATAGGCCTTGAGGAAATTCCCACCGAAAGTTAATTCTGTTCCTTCTCAGCAGATCAACCAAATCTCTATAATTAAATCTCAAATCTAAAAGATATTTGGGAATATCTTTAAATATCTCCACTCTAAATTTGTGTATTGTCAAGGCCTCCTCGTAATGCCAACTCAAAATTTTATCCCTCTCTTCCTTCGATCTGAGTGCAATCAAACAGTCTCTTATTCTGTTCTTCTCCTTCTTCCCTCCTCTTCCCAGTCTGAAGGCTCTCACAGTTTTAAACTCCTCTTTTTGTAGGTCCCGTTTCCAAAAGGTTGAGAATTCCTCTGTAAGAAAGTCTCTCAAGGAGTCTTTTTCTAGTTCAGATAATCCCCGGATTCTCAAATTTATCTGTTTCTCCTTGAGCTCAAACATAGAAAGCATCTGTTTTTGGTCATGTACTTGTTTCCACACATCCGGGACCTCTGTTTCCAATTGTGCTACTTTCGCTTCCACCGTAGCAATCTTTTCCTTAGCTTCCTCTGCAGTCTGTCTAGTTGAGTTAGATTCCTTAACTAGTGTCTCAATAGCTTCTGTATTAGAACTGACTTTTTGTTCCAAACTTTTTATACTTTGTGTGTTTTGGTCCAATTTTTGTGAATTTTGATCCAATTTTTTATTCATTTGTTCCAAAGAACTATTGATTTTGCTTAAAACAAGAGCCCAATCTTCTTCCGAGGGCATTCCTCCTTTTGATTTAGTATACATTGACACAGCTGCAGAGGGAGCAGAGGGGCCAGATGTAGAGGCTCTCCGAAAGATTCTGCCAGATCTAGTTGTCTTTTCCTGTGATAAATCTATTTTTCCCTTCCCATCTGCCATAACACTCAAGGCACTCAAGGTCAGATACAATTCCCAGGGTTTTGTCTTTAAGGCTGGAAAATTCCACTCCTTGTAACAGTTTCAAAGTCCTCCTCTAGAGGGAAGTAGTTGATGTTTATCTTATATTAGTCCAAAGTATCCTTTTCTTTTTATTTTCCTCTTTAAAGTTACTCTAACAAATTATGCCAATATATTTAATATCAAGCTTTTTAGTTCAAAAGCAAAGTTGTAACTCTTAAGCCAAGAGAAGATAGTTGAAACAATGTTTCACTCACTGACAGTTGGTTGGTCTATTCACAGTCAATGCGGAGCTCCACAATGCAGCAATTTTAATGGCTGCCGTTCCCAGGTTCCGAGCGATGAAACGTTAACTTTTACCCTCTTTTCCTGCAAGGAAGTGATGTCCAGAAGTCCCCCCCCCCTTTTTCCCCTGCGACCAAGGGGGGTTCACTAGTTTTATGCTGAAGATTTAAATGTCAAAAGCAGTCTTTCAGGCTTTAGTTTCAGGCTCCTTGCTTCCCACTGTTTACAGAAAAAGGAAGGCGGACTTCCTGTTTTACGCCTCCCCCGTTCGTGGCCGAATTCAACTTGTTAAAAGTCCAATTCCTTCACTTTACTCACAGGTAGTTGCTTTAAATCCAAATATCCACAGGAAAAAGGTCAGCGCTCCCTGGCCATGGCTGTGCGGCTTCACTCCGCGAAAGTAGCATTCAGTTCGCAGCACCGCGGCACTCACCCCACTCACTCCAGAGCCCTTAAAAAAGGATTCCCCACGAGTAGGGGGGCGCTCCAGGTGCCCTGTCGAACCCCCACGTTCTCAGGCTTCTCCCACCTGAGATTTCTGACGGGTCTCCGCTTTCGCCGTAGCGGGAGACCCAGTTTTCGCGGAGCTAGTTCCTCCGCTTAGAGGAACTCCGCCATGAGCCGCTGGCGCTGTCCCCGGAAGTCCATAGTATTGTTATTTTCACACAGTTTATTTTTTCCCCATCTCACTTGCTATAAATAATGTAAACGGTTCTTCGGGGAGGGGTTGTCAAGTATTGTAATAAATCGTGGTAAAAAAAAAAGCTTTACCCCCCCCTCCTTTTCCATTCCGTTCCAACATACCGGCTTAGATGTTATTCTTTCTTCCTCTCCATCACTCTTGGCACCTCAGTGGCTGGCTTAATTGGCAGATTAATTTTCCCCTCTTCGCTTGAAGCATGTCCAAAACTTATATCCAATTTTTCATCTTAAGAAATGGAACTTGGTGCGCTTGCGGGGACAGCGTCCAGGAGATCCGAACTCCCTCGGGGGCTTTCCATCCAGTGCCCCCACCCCCTCCTCCTTTACGAACTTGGGGGTGGTTTATTGGGCATCCGCGGATGAGACTGCATCTTCCCTTGACTTCCGGTGCAGCGCGATCTCGCCACAAGCGGGGGTTTTACCGAGAGGGAAACCCCGGGCTATTTTGGAGGGTTAGGGGGTGCTTCAGGGCGCGGAGGCCCCCCGAAAACACCTCTGGAGGATGTCCAGAGAATCTGGTTCCCGCTACGACTGAAGCGACCAACCCAGCCGTCAGGTAACTTCAAATGAAGCGAAGAGTACGGCAGCGTTGTTCAGCGGGTCGAGGGAAGCCATTACCGACCTCCATGTAGCGAAGCCCCGAACTTGTTGAGAAAGCGCTACGCTCTCATATTAAAGGACTCCGACTTTAAAACATCTTTAACTTTGCGGCGATACCAACAAGGAAGTCTGGAAGCGACATTAAGATGCAAACAGAGTTCAGCTTGAAACCGAAATCTGCTTGACGCAGCGCGACTCCAGTGCTGGGAAAGTGAAAGTGAGTTGCCTTGGCGGATACTTTGTTTTCTCCTCAGCTTTCCTCTCCCTAAAAGTAACTTTCGCGCAGAGACTTATTAACAAGAGGCTTGCGGGAGGAAAGGGGAGACCAGGGTTAAAATTGTTGCATTTGAAACTCCTTGAGGAAACGGAGGGCTGAAATAGATGAAAGGGGCACTTCTCCTTTTTTTTTGTGTGTGTCTTTAAAACGTAAGGAGAAGGGAAACCGGAAGAGAAGGCTCCGCCGCCATTAAAACTTATGAGCGTGGTGGACTGTGAGAAGGTTTAAGGAGAAAAAAAAGAAAAAAGAACAAGAAAACAACTACAACTATAACCATCTCTGTTGTGGGAAAACATATATATTTTGGACTTACTGCAAGTACTGTCTCTCCCACTATTTGCTCTTCGAGAAAAAGTCGTCGTCTGCTCCCGGCACATCTCTCTAGCTTACCTTCCCACCCCTGCTTGTTTTCTTCCTCTCCTCCCAGGAGAAGAACCTGCAAAAGGAACTGGAAAAGGTGGTTCTCCTGCCCGCAACTTCGGGCGCTGCTGTGAGGTTGGCAGGGCGGGAGAGAACTTCATTTTGCCTGGCTGTCTTGTGTGTGAATACAGCTTAAATTAGTTTGTGAAGCTGCTGGCAAGAGACTTCTGATTTATAAGAGTGACGGAACGTTGGCGAAACAGGGCATTACCATATCGCTGGAAATAGTGTAATCTTGAAGAGACGTGGGGACCTCTAGTGGCGAGAAGAAGACTAACTGATCAATAATTTTTGTTCCCCCCCCTCTTCTTTTTTTTCTCTCTCTGTCTTTCTTCTTCCACCCCACCCCACTCTTTTCCCCACCAATCTTGGCCTGTGTGCCTATCTGACCTGTGGAGTAATTTGAGTGGAGGCGAGAAGGACACACAATAAGAGTTACATATTGAATGAATGGCATATATTTGTGTAGGAAATAATAACTTTGTTTAGTATCAATAGTAAAAAGGAATTTGAGGGGGGAGGTACCAGTGAAGGGTGGCATAGGGGAACCCGGGGAATAGGAAAAGCGTAAGAATACAAAATGTCTCACACGGTGAAGAAAGGTATGAACGGGGGGACTCCTGGTGAAAGGAGGGGGTCTAAACAAGAGACAGATTCGAAGGCGGACATTGTAAAGATGCTAATGGAAATAAAACAGAGTCAAAGCAACCTAGAACATAAGTTAGAACAAGCGGATAACAAAATTGGAAATATGGATAAAAAAATAGATGAAACAGTCAGCGAACTTAAAGGTCAGATAAAAGAAGTATTTAGGAGAACGCAAAATGTAGAGGAAGGAATAAAGAAGACAAGATTAGAACTGAAGGATATTAAGCGGGATAAGGAGAAGATTAAAGTAGAAATATTAGATTTAAACAAAGCACAAGAGGAGATAAAGGACGTTATAGCAATGAATGAACTCCGACAGAGAGAGGCGAATCTCAGGTTGAGAGCCGTCCCTGAGATACAAGGTGAAAATATTAAGGAAAGATTGATAAAAGAATTGGCGGAATGGATGGATGTTCCAATACAAGAAATGGCTAGAAATGTGCAGAATGCATTTAGAATGCGTGTAAAAACAACAAAAGTGAAAAAACTCACAGGCGACTGTTTGATTACATTCAGAGACAAAGAAATGAGAAATAGGATTTTACAAAAGAATAGGGAAAAGAGGTTGAATATAGAGGGAAATTACATAATCATCTTTAAAGATATCCCAATTAGATTACTTAAACGAAGAGACTCCTATAAACCATTAGTACAGACATTGAAGAAGAATAGAATTGAATTTAGATGGGAGTTCCCTGAAGGAATATCATTTGACTATAGAGGTAAAAGACACAGGTTACTAAACCTAGAAGAAACTGGGAAATTCTTGAGGAAATATAAGGAGTTGAGATCAGAGGAAGGTGAAGTAAAAGGAGCAGAGGGAGGTTCACCAAGAGACTTAAGAACAGAGGTAGAAGAGGAAGCGAACGTAAGTAGATCGGACGAAGAGGAAGAAGGGGAAGAAGAAGACACAGCGAATTTATAAGAGAAAAGAGAGACAAGAGAAAGAAAGGAAGAAAGGGAAAGTTTAGGTGAATACCAGGCATTATGGGGTTAAAAATTTTGAGTTGGAATATTAATGGAATGAATGAGAAAAAAAAGAGGAATAAAATTGAACAATTTTTGAGAAAGAAAAACCTGGACATCATCTGCCTTCAAGAAACGCATGTGGCCAAAAGACATAAAAAATTGCTAATTAATAAAAGATTGGGAATTGAATTTGAATCCTCTGATAGAGAAAAGAAAAGAGGTGTGGTGTTGTATATTAAAAATAAGATCGAAGCTAAACAAATATTTAAAGATGAAGAGGGGAGGATGGTAGCGGTTCGAATCAACTGGCAAGGAGAGAATTTGGTTGTGATTGGAATTTACGCGCCAAATGGTAATAAGACCGATTTCTTCCAAAATTTAGAAGGGAAATTAGCAGAATATATGGATCAGAAAATCATTTTAATGGGTGACATGAACGGTGTGGTTTCCTTAGAAGCGGATAAACTTAGGGAAGGAATAAGTAAAGAAGGGAAACTACCAAAATCCTTCTTCTCAATGGTTAAAAATTGCAATCTGATAGACATTTGGCGTCTCAGACATCCACTGGATAAACAGTTTACCTTTCACTCTGAACCACATCAGTCGATGTCACGAATAGATCAGGTTTGGATCTCGAGTGAATTGTGCCCTAGAGTTAAACAAGTAGAAATAAGACCGAGAGTAATCTCTGATCACAGTCCGATAGAATGCGAACTGGAGAGTTTCGAGAGAAGAACCTTCAGATGGAGACTAAAGGAATATCTTCTAAATGATCAGGAAATCGTAGAAAATGCGCAAAAGAAGTTAAGAGACTACTTTGTGGATAATTGCGATAAAGGCACAAATATCAATGTAGTCTGGGACGCAAGCAAAGCTGTAATAAGAGGATTCTTTATTCAGCAGAATGCGATTAAAAATAAGAATAGAGAGAAAGGAAAGGAAAAATTTTAAGGCAGATAATGGACAATGAACAAAAATTAATCAAAAAACCTAATTGTCAGGAAACAAAAGAAAATATTAAAATTCTGCAAGCCCAATTTGCCATAATAATAAATAGAGAAGTAGAGTGGAATATAAAAAAATTAAGACAAAAGAACTTTGAGTTTTCAAATAAATCTGGCAAATGGCTTGCATGGCAAATAAAAAAAAGGAAAGAACAAGGCACAATAAACAGAATTATAGTAGAGGGAGGAGAAGTAACAGATCCAAAAGGAATCAGGAAGGAGTTTTTGGATTATTATAGAAGCCTTTACAAAAACAAAGACAGAAATAATTTAAGGAAGATAGAGAGGTTTCTGAAAGATAAGATGGTGCAAAAAATCCCAACAGATAAGAAACAACGACTGAACATGCCAATAGAAATAGAGGAGATAGAGGATGTAATCAAAGATTTAAAGAGAGGGAAGGCTCCGGGACCGGATGGATTCACAGCGGGTTATTATAAAGAGATGAAATCTATTCTGGTGAATCCCTTAAAGGAGATTATGAATAATATATTAAGAAAAGGTGAAATCCCGGAGACTTGGAAGGAGGCATTTATTACCTTTATCCCCAAACAAGATGCAGATCTAACTCAAGTCAAAAATTATAGACCAATCTCGTTGTTGAATACGGACTACAAAATCTTTGCAGGAATTCTGGCGAGAAGATTGAAGTCCCTACTAGTAGAAGCTATCCACAAAGACCAGGCTGGTTTTCTTCCAGGCAGGCATATGAAGGACAACATAAGACATATAATTAATATGTTAGAATTTCTATCTGCCAGGATTGACAAGCAGGCAATAATGATGTTCGTGGACGCAGAAAAAGCGTTTGATAACGTGGTATGGGACTTCATGTTGAAAAATCTAGAACATATGGAAGTGGGCAAATATTTTTTTAACGGGATAAGAGCAATATACACGGAGCAAAAAGCTAAACTGATTATAAACAACGTTGTGACAGAAGAAATAAAGATACAGAAAGGTACAAGACAGGGGTGTCCACTCTCCCCACTACTATTCATAATGGTGCTAGAAGTACTTCTAAATTCGATTAGGCGAAATGATAAGATTAAAGGAGTGACAATCGGACAAAATGCCTACAAGATCAAAGCTTTTGCAGACGACCTAGTAATAATGACTGAGGACCCAACAACTACAATAGAAGAAATCTTAAAGGAAATGGATCAATTCGGGGAAATGGCAGGCTTTAAACTAAATAAGAGGAAAACGAAGATGATAGTCAAAAATATGGACCAAAGTGTAATAGAAATAATTCAACATCAGTCACAAATAGAGGTGGTTAGGAAAGTAAAATATCTCGGGATCTGGTTAACACCTAAAAATATAGATCTGTTTAAAAATAACTATGAGCCGGTGTGGAGAGAAATAAGAAAGGACCTGGAAATATGGGGAGGATTGAGATTGTCTTTTTGGGGAAGGATTAATACTATTAAGATGAATGTTTTACCGAGGGTACTGTTCCTATTCCAGACCATACCTATAATTAAGGGGAGCCGAATGTTTAAAGAATGGCAAAGAGTGCTTTCAAGATTCATCTGGCAGGGCAAAAAACCTCGGATACAATTTAAACTCTTAACAGATAGAAAGGAAAGGGGAGGATTTGCTCTGCCAGACCTGAGATTATACTACGAGGCATCATGTCTTTGTTGGATAAAAGACTGGGTAAAACTAGTAAATAAGGAGCTACTCGATTTAGAGGGCTTCGACAATAGGTTTGGCTGGCATGCCTACCTATGGTGTGAGAAAAGGAAGGTACATAAGGGATTCGAAAATCATATTTTTAGAGGTCCACTTATTGAAATATGGGAAAGGTACAAAAATATATTAGAACCTAAAGTTCCGCACTGGCTCTCACCCCTCGAAGTGATAAGTGTGAAAAAAATTAACATGAGAAGTAATTGGGCAACATATGGACAACTGTTAACTCAAGAAGATGGGAAATGGAAATTGAAGCCATACGAGCAAGTTAAGGAGTATGTGTATGATTGGCTACATCACTTCCAAGTTAATGAAATGTTTAGAAAAGAGATAAAAGATAGAGGGTATGCAGATAAAGATTCAAAATTCCAGACGGAAATTATAAATAATGATGTGAAAATAATATCTAAAATGTATAAGATGCTCTTAGATTGGAACTTGGGAGATGAGGAAGTCAAAACAGTAATGATTCGATGGGCTAGAGATGTGGGTCATACCATACAATTTGAGGATTGGGAGAAACTATGGAAGGAGGGTCTGGATTTTACGGCATGTATAACGGTAAAAGAGAATGTTATGAAGATGTTTTACAGGTGGTATATAACACCTGTGAAGCTATCAAAAATGTACAAAGTAGGCAGTAAATGTTGGAAATGTGAAGAGAAGGAGGGCTCCTTTTACCACATGTGGTGGGAGTGTGGGAGAGTGAGAGAATTTTGGGAAAAAATATACATTGAGTTAAAGAAGGTGTTAAAGTATACGTTTACCAAAAAACCTGAAATCTTTCTGTTAGGGATATTAGGGGACGAAATAAAAAAGAAAGACCATAAATTTGTATACTATGCAGTCACAGCAGCAAGGATAATTCTGGCCCAGAAGTGGAAAAAACAGGAAATGCCTACGACGGAGGAGTGGAGACTAAAGTTATTAGACTACGCGGATTTGGACAGATTGACGGGGAAGATTAGACATCTAAGAGACCAAAAGTTTATCAAGGAATGGGGAAAATATGTAGATTATCTGGAATATATTAGTAAAGGACAAATAACGCTAAGGGGATTTAGAGAAGCACTGTGAAAGATCAAGAGTTATTGTTTAAAGAAAATAGGAGAGGAGAAATGTATAATGACAATACAAACTAGGAAATGTGCAACTTTAATTTTTATTACGAAAGATTTACGGACGAGCTGAAGGAAGTCCACAAAGAGGCAACAATGTAAAATTTTAAGTGAAAATTTTCTTTAATGTGTATATTCTTTTCTTTATTTGTATTTTGTTGTTATTTTTTCTCTTGAAAAATTAATAAATATCTATATGCAAAAAAAAGAGAGACTGCATCTTCCCTTACACCAGGAAGAATTTGGGAGGCTGATTACTCCCATCTCAGCCTCTAAATTGCCTCGTGGGAGCTGGAGAGATGGTATTGTCGGCCATCTTCCGTGGCACCTCAAGAGGAAGAATTACATGTTCAATCCTGATTCTCTTTCCTTTGTTATTCAATCCATTCACATTCCAACTTAGTACTTTAAGATTTGCCATTGTCATGTTTGTTTAAAGAATTTGTTTTTCCACCCACTGCTCCCTCCAAGTGTTCCAGTGCCTCCTTTTGCTGTTCCAGGGGGCTTTTCAGTTCTTTTGTCCCGTCTCTAAATTCAGGATCCCTGCCATGTTTTTCCAGAAACTAATGGACCTGACTCTCCATCACCAGCCTGTATCTTTTCTTTCTATAGGTTCAGGAAATTCCCATTTGTATCTTATGTCAATTTTTCTAAGGGCTGTTCTCAAGATCTTGTACCTCTGTCTCCTAACTCTTAATTTAAAGGGAATTTCCCGGAAAATGTCCACTTTTTTACCCTCAACCTGCAGACCCTCTTCATAATTTTTTTGAAGAGGGTCTGCATCCTTAACTCTTTGTGACAAAAGTTACCAAGACGTCTGCAGGCTGCTTTTTTTCTCTGGGTGCTCTTGTCCTGACTTGGTAAATGTTTTCAATTAATTTGTGCATCCCCACTTGCCCCTCCCCCATCCGACCTGCTAGAATCTTACTCAAATACGTGGTAAGGCCTTGCTCTTTTTCTTTTTTTTCTTCTTTTTTTAAAAATTAATTTGATTAGTATTTTCCACACAACATACACAACACACAAAAATCAACAATCAAAAACTTTAAAAAAAACAAAAAACCAAAACAAATCCATATCTTACAAGTTAACATTATAAACACTAAAACAACAACAAGACATTGACCAATCCCACAGCACCTCCAATCCCACAGCACCTCCTTTATCTCTCATTGTGTCTTCCTGTTTTCCTGTTTTCTTTATCATCTCTATCCTAACATCTAGATATAAATCCTTCTTTCATAGAACATAGAACATAGAATCATAGAGTTGGAAGAGACCACAAGAGCCATTGAGTCCAACCCCCTGCCAAGGAGGAAACACCATCAGAGCACTCCTGACATATGGTTATCAAGCCTCTGCTTAAAGACCTCCAAAGGAGACTCCACCACACTCCTTGGCAGCAAATTCCACTGTCGAACAGCTCTTACTGTCAGGAAGTTCTTCCTAATGTTTAGGTGGAATCTTCTTTCTTGTAGTTTGGATCCATTGCTCCGTGTCCGCTTCTCTGGAGCAGCAGAAAACAACCTTTCTCCCTCCTCTATGTGACATCCTTTTATATATTTGAACATGGCTATCATATCACCCCTTAACCTCCTCTTCTCCAGGCTAAACATGCCCAGCTCCCTTAGTCGTTCCTCATAAGGCATCGTGTCCAGGCCTTTGCCATTTTGGTTGCCCTCCTCTGGACACGTTCCAGTTTGTCAGTGTCCTTCTTGAACTGTGGTGCCCAGAACTGGACACAGTACTCCAGGTGAGGTCTGACCAGAGCAGAATACAGTGGCACTATTCCTTCCCTTGATCTAAATGCTATACTCCTATTGATGCAGCCCAGAATTGCATTGGCTTTTTTAGCTGCCGCGTCACACTGTTGGCTCATGTCAAGTTTGTGGTCAACCAAGACTCCTAGATCCTTTTCACACGTACTGCTCTCAATCCAGGTGTCACCCATCTTGTATTTGTGCCTCTCATTTTTTTTGCCCAAGTGCAATACTTTACATTTCTCCCTGTTAAAATTCATCTTGTTTGTTTTGGCCCAGTTCTCTAATCTGTCAAGGTCGTTTTGAAGTGTGATCCTGTCCTCTGGGGTGTTAGCCACCCCTCCCAGTTTGGTGTCATCTGCAAATTTGATCAGGATGCCCTTGAGTCCATCATCCAAGTCGTTGATAAAGATGTTGAATAAGACCGGGCCCAAGACAGAACCCTGTGGCACCCCACTAGTCACTCTTCTCCAGGATGAAGAGGAACCATTGATGAGCACCCTTTGGGTTCGGTCAGTCAGCCAGTTACAAATCCACTGAGTGGTAGCATAGTCAAGACCGCATTTTACCAGCTTCTTTACAAGAATATCATGGGGCACCTTGTCAAATGCCTTGCTGAAATCAAGGTAGGCTACATCCACTGCGTTCCCTTCATCTACCAGGCTTGTAATTCTGTCAAAAAACGAGATCAGGTTAGTCTGACATGACTTCTTTTTCAGAAATCCATGCTGACTATTGGTGATCACAGCATTCCTTTCTAGGTGCTCACAGACTGTTTGCTTAATGATCTGCTCCAGAATCTTCCCTGGTATTGATGTCAGACTGACTAGGCGGTAATTATTTGGGTCCTCTCTTTTCCCCTTTTTGAAAATAGGGACAACATTTGCCCTCCTCCAGTCTGCCGGGACTTCACCTGTTCTCCAGGAATTCTCAAAGATGACTGCCAGTGGTTCTGAGATCACATCTGCCAGTTCTTTTAATACTCTTGGATGCAGTTCATCTGGCCCTGGAGACTTGAATACATCTAAACTAGCCAAGTATTCTTGTACTATCTCCTTAGTTATTCTGGGCTGCGTTTCCTCTGCTGAATCATTTGCTCCAAATTCTTCAGGTCGGGCATTGTTTTCTTTATCGGAGAAGACTGAGGCAAAGAAGGCATTGAGGAGTTCAGCCCTTTCTGTGTCCCCTGTTTGCATTTCACCATCTTCTCCTCTGAGTGACCCCACTGTTTCTTTGTTCTTCCTTTTGCTACGAACATACCCATAAAAGCCTTTTTTGTTGCTTTTAACCTCTCTAGCAAGCCTGAGTTCATTCTGTGCTTTAGCTTTTCTGACTTGTGTCTACACGTGCTGGCTATTTGTTTGAATTCCTCTTTGGTGGTTTCCCCCCTTTCATATCCTTTCACTTCACAAGGTTATTCCAGACTCAGCCAGATTTCTGCCCTCGAACCTTGACTTTTGAGGTATTCATTTAGGCACTCCCATTCTTTTTTTACTTCACTTTTTGGTTTTTGTCTTATTATGTCTGTCAATTTGGCTAATTCTAAGTATTCTGAGAGCTTACATAGCCACTCTCCCCTAGTGGGTAACTGATTCCCTTTCCAGTACTTAGCCACCAGGATTCTTGCTGCAGACGTTGCGTATAAGAAAAAAATAATTTTGTCTTTTGTAAAGGGAAGTTTTCTTTCTGCAGTTCTCTTTCTGCACATAACTGTGGCATTAAATCTTGCTATGAGAACTATTGCTTCTTTTCTCTTGCATTCTGGGAAGTTTTTGCCTCTGCACATGAGTCTGAGAATGTTCTGAACAGTTCCCATTGAGTTCATGAAACAGTGTATCCTGACCTGTTCCTAATGCATTGCTGACCACATCTACGGAACGTGATTGTTGTATTCTTTCATGTTATGTTCTTTCAATATCAATCTTTAGTTATAATTTAATTAGGAGGTTTCATGCCTGTCTAGTTCCAGCTCCATTTCTCAGCCTTTGATCTATCAGTGATAAATGGTCATATGTAATTCCCGCCTTGTACCTATGTTAACCAATCAGCAACAAGTTGCTTTGTGTTTGTATCAACCAATCAGCCACAAGCACACCTGTGGCAATGTTTGTAATATTCAATAAAAGAGAGTTCCCGGGGCTTGCCCCGGCAGACGCCTCTCATATGACACCTGCCACTCGTCTGTCGTGGATTCATTCCAACATCTGGTGACCCCCGACGTGCCAGATCCTTTACGCAGCCAGCCCTCATACTTCACTCGACTGGAAAAGTCTCAGCGCGCTACTTCGTGAGTATATTTCTTTAAAAGAAATTGAACAATTGCTATGTGAGATTAATTGCCAATGTCCCTTCTATCCTGAGGCTGGTTCCTTGGAGGTAGAGACTTGGCAAAAGATCGGAAAGACCCTTTTTACAGAACCAAGGGCTCCGATTCATTGTCTGCTCACTTGGCAGAAATGTGCAGACGCTGTTGCTAAATTAGGGCCCCAATTGGGACCCCAGGCGTCTCCCCTTCTGGCCATTGCAGACAATCCCCCACCTTACCCAAAGCTTTTGCCTCCTTCTCCTTTGCAGCCCGGCCAATCCCTCCCTGCGTCTCAACCTCCTCAGCCTGCATCCTCCCCCCCATCCCTCCACCTCAGCCTGCATCCTCCCCCCCATCCCTCCTCCGCCTGCCACAGCCCCTGTTTGCTCTATAGGAGCTGTGCGCGCTGCGCTTTCTTTGGCCAGGCAGAAAGGGCTCCTGTCCTTAGAGGAGGAGTCTGAGTGGCCAGGTGAAATGCCGTCTGCTTTCCCTATCACCTATTCAAACCCTGGAACTGCTCAACAGCAGGTTTTTTATGAGGCACTTCCTTATTCTGTAATGAGAGAATTAAGGAAAGCCATCACTGATTCTGGTCTAAAATCCTCTTATGTAACAGGAATGCTAGAAGGAATAGCAACTGGTTACACAATGCTACCTCAAGACTGGAAAGACCTGATGCGCATGCTTTTATCCCCAGCTCAGTATGTGGTGTTTGAGAGTGAATTTAAACATAGCGCATCAGCCCTGTCTGATCCGCAGCATACTGCCAATCAACTTTATGGCGCTGGTCAGTATGCTGATATAACAGCCCAGGCGACGCTGACACCTGTACATTTTAGTCGCACCGCGACCTGTGTACAACGCGCCTTTCGGAAAGTCCCTGTCTCAGGGCAACCGCTGAGCTCCTTTGTTAATATTAAGCAACAGCATTCGGAGCCATACCATCAGTTTATAGATAGATTGAAAGAATCAGTCACTAGGCAGATTGATAACACTACAGCTCAAAATGAATTGATGAGAAAATTGGCCTTTGAAAACGCAAACACCGATTGCAAGAAAGCATTGCAGTCAATCATACATCGCCCTAAATATGACCTGGCCGATATGATTCAAGCTTGCGCGGATGTCGGTAGCCAGAGCCATGTGATGTCTTTGCTTGCCGGCGCAATCCAAGCTACTAATAGACCTACAGGTAATTGCTTTAATTGTAAGCGCCCAGGCCATTTTGCCAAGCAATGCAGAGCCCCTGGCGGGGGGGCAAACAAGGATGGTGCTGCCAATAAGGCTAGACCTTCTAAAAAATGCCCGAAATGTGGAAAAGGCTATCATTGGGCTAATCAATGCAGGAGTCCGGGAAACTCCATTGCGGCCCCACTCTCGGGCCAGGGCAATTAGAGAGTTTTCCACCTTTAGTTTCCGCTGCTGAAAACTTTTCTAAAAATTCACCCTCTGAATTTGCCATTGATTTGATCAATCAAGAGACCAAAGACTCTGTTTTACCTGGTGAAATCGTGCTTATGCCCACTCAATTGGCAGGCCCACTGCCTCCTAAAGTCGCAGGTTTAATTTTACCCAAATTTTCTGCAGCAAAAGAAGGAATCCAGGTTATTCCAGGAGTTCTGGATCCTGACTATGTAGGCACAATAATGGTTCAACTCTGGAGCCATATGCCCATGCAATTAAAAAAGGGTGAGTCTTGGGCGCATTTGGTGGTGCTCCCTTCTCATCCTACTGCTTCTATTATGGATACTAATTTGCACGAGCTCTCTTCTTTCCCTCCACAGCTGTTAGCTGTAGTCCAGAGGATTGGTGAAAAGAAACTTCTTCGTAAGTATAAAATCAATGGTATTGTGCTGGAAGGCTTGACTGACACAGGCGCAGACGTTTCTGTAATTTCTAGTAGTTGCTGGGACCCCACGTGGCCCCTTGAGTCTGCTTCTGCAGTCTGGGGTGTGGGTGGCCCCCAAACCTCTTCCAAAAGCCTACAGTGGCTGCCTGTTTCTCTGCCTGACAGCTCTGAAACCATTGCTTACATCCAGCCCTGTGTGCTGAAAATCCACCTCAATCTGTGGGGAAGAGATTTACTACAACAATTACAAGCTACCATTCAATTTAATGAGTAAGCTTGCACTTCCCCTCAGCTGGAAATCTACCAGTCCTGTATGGGTGGAACAATGGCCCATAACGGGAGAAAAGCTACTTGCTTTAAAACAATTAGTGAATGAACAATTATCGGCAGACCATATAGAGCCTTCAGTTAGCCCCTATAATACACCCATCTTCGTCATAAAAAAGAAGAGTGGCAAATGGAGATTTCTCCAGGATTTAAGGAAAATTAACCAGATCCTTGAACCCATGGGGCCTTTGCAGTGTGGTCTGCCTAATCCAAATGTGATTCCACATTCTTATCAATTGGCTATAATAGATCTGCAAGATTGTTTTTTCTCCATTCCCCTACAGGAGAAAGATCGTAAATTCTTTGCTTTTACCGTTCCTGTGTTAAATAACAGTCAGCCCACGGAACGGTACCAATGGAACGTCCTACCACAAGGAATGCTGAATTCCCCTACCATGTGCCAATACATCACCCTGCTGTTTAAGCCGTTTGTCCATCATTTTACCCAAGAAGCATCATTTATCCCGCTCTCGATATCGCCGCTCTGTGGAATTGACTAATGGTTGTGATGCTTTTGTCTCTCTTCTCAGTAGGTCTGAATATATCTCTTTAGTTGTTTCTCTCTTAGGAGTCCCTGGATTGGCTGTACGGAATCGTATGAACATTAATTCTTAAGCTTGTTCTGCAGCAAAAACTCTGAATTTTACTTCACAAGCTCTCCACCTTTTGAATAAAGAACAGTGAACTCCACCATGGACTTTTATGAAATCGTGCTGCTATCACTATTTGCTCATGCTTCATCATTATGGCTGTGAACAAGTGAATGACATGTGTTGTTTCAATATTACTGACAATTCTAGAGCCATTCAAAGCCAAATCTCTCATTTGCAAAATCTTACACATCACATTAAACAGGACGTTGGATTTTCTGGCCTCTGGGATTCTTTCACCCAGTGGCTTACCGCTTGGCTGCCTAACCTTACTTGGCTTCGTGGTCTTTTTCAATATGCTATTGTCATAATTTGTATACTTATTTTGCTATGCTGCTTCCTTCAATGCGTTCCTAGCCTCATAAGTCTTTTCTCTCGGCTTCTCTCTCCCCCTCAGCCACCAAGTAAACTCCTTGCTGCCTACTTTGCGAAATGGCAACACCAACAGTAAACTTTAGGGGAGATGTGGGCGGACTTATTTTGGGCATGCGCTGGCAAACCACGTATCCTGAAGTATTTTTGTCCCATCGACCCTGGCGAACTTATTTTGGGCATGCGCTGGCACACCACGTATCCCGAAGTATTTTTGCCTTATTTACCCAGAACGCCTCGCAAACAAGAAAAGAAAGTGGGAGATAAAGGGAAGTTTTCTTTCTGCAGTTCTCTTTCTGCACATAACTGTGGCATTAAGTCTTGCTATGAGAACTATTGCTTCTTTTCTCTTGCATTCTGGGAAGTTTTTGCCTCTGCACATGAGTCTGAGAATGTTCTGAACAGTTCCCATTGAGTTCATGAAACAGTGTATCCTGACCTGTTCCTAATGCATTGCTGACCACATCTACGGAACGTGATTGTTGTATTCTTTCATGTTATGTTCTTTCAATATCAATCTTTAGTTATAATTTAATTAGGAGGTTTCATGCCTGTCTAGTTCCAGTTCCATTTCTCAGCCTTTGATCTATCAATGATAAATGGTCATATGTAATTCCCGCCTTGTACCTATGTTAACCAATCAGCAACAAGTTGCTTTGTGTTTGTATCAACCAATCAGCCACAAGCACACCTGTGGCAATGTTTGTAATATTCAATAAAAGAGAGTTCCCGGGGCTTGCAGACGCCTCTCATATGACACCTGCCACTCGTCTGTCGTGGATTCATTCCAACACTTTTGGAATATTGTCATTTAAAATTCCTAAAAGGAATGCCTCTGGCCTTTTACTATATGATATTCTTAATATTTTCTTTATTTCTTTGTGGATCATGCTCCAAAATTTCCCAATTTCGGGGCATGTCCACCACATATGGTAGAAGGTTCCTTTTTGTATCTTGCATCTCCAGCACTTATTATTATATGTTATTATTTATTATTTATGTTATTATTATTATTCATTTTTGCAAGCCTTTCTGGTGCCAGGTACCACCTGTGATACATTTTCATATAGTTCTCTCTTATTAGGTAACATGCTGTAAAATTTATATTTTTTTGTCCATAGTCTTTCCCATTCATTATATTCAATTGGGTGGCCCAGATCTTGTTCCCATTTTTTAATAGCGTCTCCTTTTTCCTCCTTTTCTACTTTCCCATTTTGTAACAGTTTATATATTATTGAGAGAGTCTGTTGGTTGTTATATAAAATTTCTTTTTCCCATACCAAGATTTTTTTTATCAAACCCCTTAAGCTTACTATCCTTCTCAAATATTGTTTTTAATTGGAAATATTCTAACCAATTCACTCCCCTCTCTTTTAATTCTTCAAATTTCTTTACTGTTGGGCAATCTTTTATCTCTTCTACGAGTTCCCTATATGTTAGCCAGCTATCTTTCATATTGCTTCTATGCAAGGCTGATGACTCTATAGGTGATAGCCACCAGGGAGTTTTGGCTGTTACTATTGTTTTATTTCTTTCCCAGACTTTGAATAGGGCCTTTCTCACCAAATGGTTAGTGAATCCTCTATGTGCTTTTATTTTATCGTGACCCAGGTAGCCATGCCACCCGGAAACTTTGTCCCAGCCCTCCAGGTCCAAGATTTTGGTATCTGTCAGTAACATCCAATCTTTCAGCCATGTCATGCATGCAGCCTCAAAATACAGCTTGAGGTTTGGGACTGCGAACCCGCCCCTTTCTCTAGGCTCCATCAGAACTTTGAACCTTACTCTTGGTTTCTTACCTTGCCAGATAAAATTAGAAAGATCCCTTTGCCAACCTTTAAAACATTTTGTCCCGATAATTATTGGGATCGTCTGGAAAAGGAAGAGCATTTTTGGTAGAACTGACATTTTATCAAGGATATCCTTTCCCATAAGGACAAGTTCAATTTATTCCATTTATTTAGATGTCCTTTTATTTCCTTCCACTTCTTCACATAGTTATTCTTGTACAAATTGGTATTTTTATTTGTGATCCAGATCCCCAAATACTTAACTTTCGTGGTAATTTTAAGGTCTGTTACTCTTTCCAGTTCTTCCTGTTCCTTTACCCCCATATTTTTCGTTAGTAATTTAGATTTTTCTTTATTTAACTTGAAGCCTGATACTCCTCCATATTCAAACAATTTCTTTAGTGCTTCTGGTATACTTTCTTCTGGGTTTTCTGTGGTAATGATTACATCGTCCGCAAACGCTTTGACTTTATATTGTCTGTTACCTAGACTAATCCCCTTGATTTTTGGGTCCTTTCTTATCGCTATTAGGAGTGTTTCCAGCGTCATAATAAACAAAAGTGGGGATAGAGGGCATCCTTGTCTGGTGCCTCTTTCAATTTGGAATTCTTCAGTTATTTCATTGTTAATTATTAGCTTAGCTTTCTGGTTTTCATATATCGCTTTAATACCATTAGAAATTTTGTTCCCAAGTTTCAAACTTTCCACAGTGTGGACCAGAAAATTCCAGGCCACACTGTCGAAGGCTTTCTCCGCATCTACCAGTAGCATTGCCACCTTCTTGCTAGGTTTCATATCAATATATTCTAGAAGATCAATCACTATTCTTGTATTATTTTTTATCTGTCTCCCCAGTAAGAAGCCATTCTGGTCCCTGCCTATTACTCAGTTCAAGCATTTTTTCAATCTATTTGCTAAAACACCTGCGAAAATTTTGTAATCAATATTCAGTAGTGAAATTGGCCTGTAGTTCTTTATAATATTTGGGTCCATTCCTTGTTTTGGTAATAAGGTTATCCATGCTTCGCGCCAAGAGTCAGGAATTTTCCCTTCTTCCATTATCTCATTCATGATCTTTTTAAGTCTAGGGATTATTACTTCTTCTAGTTTCTTGTAATATGTAATCGGTATTCCGTCTGGGCCTGGTGATTTCCCAGTTTCCATTTTCCTTATCACCTCTCTTATTTCTTCTGAGCTTATGCACGAGTTTAAATTACTAAATTCCTTGCCATCTAGTTCAGGGATTTTGTTTTCTCTTACATACTCTTTAATTTTATTCTCATCTTTGTCTTCCAACTCGTATAATTTTTTATAAAAATTCCTAAACATCATTTTTATTTGGTCCGGGTCTGTAATTTCTTTTCCTTGTACAATAATCTTATTTATAACCCTATCCACTTGCTTCTCCTTTGTTAGCCAGGACAACATCCTACCGGGTTTATTTGCCGATTCAAAACACCTTTGTTTTGTCCATTTAATCTTATTTTCTACCTCTGTGTTTATTAAATTATTTAATTGGGATTGTAAAATTTTAATATTCTGGATTATACTCTCTTGTTTTGGATTTTTCAACAGCTCTTTTTCCTTCTCCCTTATGTGTTTATTTATTTCCGTAGTATCCTTTGCTTTATCCTTCCTTATTCTTGCCATTTGTTGTATTCCAATTCCTCTCATATAGGCTTTACTGGTATCCCAAATGATTTTCCTGTCTGTCCCATGTCTCTCATTAATTTTGAAAAATTCCTTCAACAATTCCCTCATTTTATTCACCTTTTGCTCATCTCTCCAAAGTTCATCATTCATCCTCCACCTCCCTCTCGTATGTTTTTTAAATCTTATGTGTATAGTAACTGGATTATGGTCTGAGAGAGATTTATTCAGAATCTCTGCTTTTACCAAGCTCAATGTCAATTTTTTAGAGGCCCAAATTGTGTCTATTCTCCCTCCCAATTTTTTATCTTCGGAAAAATAAGTAATATCCTTTTCAGTGGGATGCTTCAATCTCCAGGTATCGAATAAATTAAGATTATCAGTCAAAAGGAAGAACGATAATGGTGCCCATGTTCAAACAAACCCACTTGAGGGTGTGTTTTTTTAAAAAAAGAGGACTATGAAGATTTGTCTACATTGGGAAAGGGAGCTAAATGTGTATATATGAAGGAAGCCTTCAACAGGTCAAACTGCTGAGCTGTTAACCAAGAGACGGCAGGTGGGGGTGGATCTAGTGCATGATGAGTCTACGGCTGGCCGTCTGATCATCTGTGGCAGCTATAAAAATGATAGCAAGCAAACAAACAGAAGAAAAAAGTGTAATGGAAAAAGGAAAGAGGAAAGAGGACAGAAGGGAAGGGGTAGAAGCAACCAGTATTATATAAATGTATGTGTGGATTTTTTTTAAACAAAACAACTCATTCAATGCTCTCTGGAGTTCCGGTGAGCACGCAGGGTCTCTCCACCAACCCACCACAGTCTACAAAAGACAAGGCAATAAATAAATAAAAGATCAACACATACTGAGCGTCCCATAATTCTCAACCGCCTAGCAGCTTCCAGCTGGTTGGTTACTGGTGATACTGGTGAAGGAGCGTCTCCACCCCCATCGTTCAGCCTAGACACTGAGATCCAGCGCCTAGGGCCTTCTGGCGGCTCCCTCATTGCGAGAAATAAGGTTACAGGGAAACAGACAGAGGGCCTTCTCGGTAGTGGCACCCACCCTGTGAAACACCCTCCCTTCAGATGTGAAGGAAATAAGTAGCTATCCTATCTTTAAAAGACATCTGAAGGCAGCTCTGTTCAGGGAAGTTTTTAATATTTAATGCTGTATTGTTTTTAATACTTGATTGGGAGCCGCCCAGAGTGGCTGGGGAAACTCAGCCAGATGGGCGGGGTATAAATAATAAATAATAATAAAATTATTATTATTATTATTATTATTATTATTATTATTATTATACTGTAATGCACTCTATGTGTGGCTGCCCTTGGGCCTTGGTTCAGAAGCTACAGAATGGGGCAGCCAGACTGCTGATAGGGAAATCTGGCTGGCAGTATGTGATACCCTTGTACGAAACCAGGTTTAAAGTCCTTGCATTAATTTGCGAAGCCCTGAAAAACTTAGGCCCTGA
Organism: Podarcis pityusensis; assembly: GCF_964106645.2. Classification (NCBI taxonomy): domain Eukaryota; kingdom Metazoa; phylum Chordata; class Lepidosauria; order Squamata; family Lacertidae; genus Podarcis; species Podarcis pityusensis. Next base: position 23,743,925 of record NC_138045.1, read on the forward strand.
GTACCTCAGGAACCACCTGGAGTGCTGCAGCTGCAGGAGTGTTGTTGGTCATTCCCCAGATTGGTGAGGCAGAAAACAACAGAAAACCGAGCTTTTAGTATCATTGGCTCAGTTTCGTGGAATGCTTTGCCAATAGAGATTCATGGGCCAGGAGTCAGCTTCTGAAGGAGCAGAAGGCAAAGTGACTCCACCTGCTGCTGATCAGCCGTCTTGCTCCTAATGAGAACCACCTGGCTCCAACTTTCTTAAGCAGGGTTTCCAGCCTCAGTCAGTTGCTGCAAACAACATTCGTCGTTCCTGATCAGATCTTGCTGCTTCTTGTGACCTTGGACCCTTGCCTTTCTTGACTCCTGGAACCTTCTGACTATGTGAACTGAGATGCTCCTGATCTTAGGACTGGACTAGACTGGACCTTGTATATGAACTCTGCCTCTAGACAAGTACCTCACTGAGACTTGGCTGGCTGGTTGGTTGGCTGACTTCTCCCTCCACTGAGCTCTGCCGTGGCTTGGCAGCATGAGACTGCGACATAAATGCCTGCTGAAAACTTTTCTGTCAGGTTTATGCAAGCAATTAAGAAATACCTCTTTCCGCAAGTTACCCTATTTCTGATTTTAACACTTTTATATGGCTTTTATTGTCTAGTTTTATGTTCAATTGGTGTAAACCTTGGATATTTTTAATGAATAACAATATATAATTTTTTTTAAGCATGCACATGGACATACACCATGCCTGGATCTAGAACCAAGACTACCTGTAAAACAGAGAATGGCTTTTGGAGGCAGAGAATTTTGAATTCTATCTCCTGCATAAATTAGCCATAGCGAACTAATTCCACACATATTTCCTTAAGCTTGCAAGTTTCAGTCTTGATATTGTTTTGGAGAAAGGAGTGATGCCAGCCTCATCCTGAAGCTATTCTGAGCAGCAACTCCCCCCCCCCCAAAAAAAAATATTGTCTGGCACTGAACAAGTTGGGACCAAAGTTGCTGGAGCCACTGTTAGCCCTACTCAAGAGCAGACATCTTGAAAATGACTTGACCTAAAACAGTCATGTTCTATTTTCTATGGGTCTATTCTGAGTAGGGATAACATTGGATACAACACTGTATCCCCAAAATTGTTCAGGGCTTGATCTATCAGCATAAGTCTTTTAAAGTGGGTTCTATGCTGCCCCCTTTCTTGGGCAGAAAAAGGGTTCTGATTTTGGGACAGGAACGTGGGGCATGTTTTTTGTAAGGACTTATCCCTCTTGTTAAAGGAGAGGGACAAATAAGGGTATAGAGATGGGCCCAAGCAAGAAGCCTTGTGGAGGAACACTTTGGGACTCTAAGAGGATGTTTTACAGAACATTTCTCTCAGCTTTTAAGTTGGTCTGATGGTTTTATATTAGTATACCACTCAAAGACTAGCAACTGTGTTATTTTGATGATGCCTTGGTTCTTCTAGAAAGTGGAGAGTGAGGCAGAAATAGTCTTACCTGGTGCAATCTGAATTTTGCAGCCTGACTCTGCCTGAATCCGGGAAATCTGCTCACCGCCCCGGCCTATAACTAAAACAAAAATTTCAATTGATCAGAATTTAACTGTTGCTCACAGACTAGAAGTTTTGTTTTTTTATCAAGAGTAAGACCCAAGCAAATACCTGGACTGAAGTTTTGCACACATCTGTGTCGGGAGCAACTGAAAACTTGTGTCTTGAAGAACAGGAGGTGGAGATGCCAGCACTCCCAAATCTTTAGTTTAAGTTCTTCACTGTCCCCCACCTGCTTTGGTTATTAAGCGTAACTGAGTTGACACACCTTCAGTCCTAAAAGTTGAGGAAGAGGGGTCAACAAAGAGCTGACCACTTCCATCCAGCACTGCTAATTCCCATATTCTGCTGGAAGGTTATCCTGCTTGTCGGCTTCCTATTGCAGCACCTGGTTGACTACTGTGAGAACAGGATGCTGGACTAGGAGGTGATGATTATTATTATTATTTATACCCCGCCCATCTGGCTGGGTTTCTCCAGTCACTCTGGGATGCTCCCAACCTGAATATTAAAAACACAATACGGCATTAATCATTAAAAACTTTCCTAATCAGGGCTGCCTTCAGATGTCTTTTAAAAGTAAGATGGTTGCGTATTTCCTTGACATCTGATGGGAGGGTGTTCCACAGGGTGGGCGCCACTACTGAGAAGGCCCTCTGCCTGGTTCCCTGTAACCTCACTTCTTGCAGTGAGGGAACAGGCAGAAGGCCCACGGCGCTGGATCTCAGTGTCCGCGCTGAATGATGGGGGTGGAGAGGCTCCTTCAGGTATACAGGACCAAGGCCGTTTAGGGCTTTAAAGGTCAGCACCAACACTTTGAATTGTGCTTGGAAACGTACTGGGAGCCAATGCAGGTCTCTCAGGACCAGTGTTATATGGTCCCAGTGGCTCTTCCCAGTCACCAGCCTAGCTGCCGCATTCTGGATTAACTGCTGTTTCCCAGTCATCTTCAAAGGTAGCCCCACATAGAACACATTGCAGTAGTCCAAGCAGGAGATAACTAGAGCATGCACCACTCTGGAGACACAGTCCACGGGCAGGTAGGGTCTCAGCCTGAGTATTAGATGGAGTTGGTAGACAGTTGCCCTGGACACAGAATTGACCTGCGCCTCCATGTACAGCTGTGAGTCCAAAGTGACTCCCAGGCTGTGGTCCTTCAGGGGCACAGTTATCCTGTTCAGGACCTGGGAGTCCTCCACACCAGCCTGCCCCCTGTCCCCCAAGAACAGTACTTCTGTCTTGTCGGGATTCAACCTCAATCTGTTAGCTGCTATCCATCCTCCAACCGCCTCCAGGCACTCACACAGGGCCTTCACTGCCCTCACTGGTTCTGATTTGAAAGAGGTAGAGCTGGGTATCATCCGCATACTGATGAACACCCAGCCCAAACCCCCTGATGATCTCTCCCAATGGCTTCATGTTAAAAAGCATAGGGGAGAGGACGGAACCCTGAGGTACCCCACAAGTGAGAGCCCAGGGGTCTGAACACTCATCCCCCAACACCACTTTTTGGCCCAGGAGAAAGGAGCAGAACCACTGTATAAGTGCCCCCAACTCCCAGCCCCCCCCCCAACGGTCCAGAATGATGTTATGGTCAATGGTATCAAAGGCCACTGAGATCCAGCAGAACTAGGAAACAACTCTCACCTTTGTCCCTAGCCCGCCGGAGATCATCAACCAGCGCGACCAAGGCGGTTTCAGTCCCATGGTGAGGCCTGAATCCCGATTGGAAGGGATCCAAATGGTCCGCATCCTCCAGGCGTGCTTGGAGTTGTTCAGCAACCACCCACTCAATCATCCAGCAAGCTCTTATGTTCTACTGCCACTGTCAGAGGCAGTGGCTACCAGTTACTGGGACTTGCAAGTAGGGATAGTGCTATTGCACACATGTTCTGCTTGCAGGCTTCTCATAATGTGTGTCTAGTTGGCCACTGTGAGAACTAGCTAAGCCTCCCCTTCGGTTCTACTTCCATGGTTGGAACCAGGATGCCTCTGAATATCAGCTGCTGGGAATCACAAGCAGGGAGAGTATACTAAGCCTGATGGCTTCCCAGAGGCATCGGGTTGGTCAGTGTGAGAACAGAATGCTGGACTAGATGAGCTCCCTTTAGTCAGATCCAGCAGGGCTTCAGTTATGAAGCTGGGACCCTGAGCAGGCAAAGCACATGCTCCATTATCAAGCTGCGCATTCTCCCTGTGAAATGGCTCTTCAGTGGTATATCCTCTTACCACGCACATATGCCCCACACAATTTCCCCTTCGCTTATCCCCCACAGCACATTACTAGCAAAGTTTGTCATCAAGATCTTTAACTACAGGCTGCTGTAGCAGTCAGGAAGTAACTAAATCATCCTCAATTTATTTTAAAGTTCATATGACAAGCATTTCCCCTGAAACTGCCATGTTCTCAGAAGGATTAACAGAAATCTGCAATGCTATGCTGAGCACTACCTATCATAATACAAGTTAGTCTTCCGATGGAAGGAGTGTTCATAGAGGCCCCCTATGCAGCCAAGAGAAAAATTGCCTCAAACTAGAATACTTACTGAATCCAACCATTTTGTCAGGCACTTTGAATTCTTCGGTTATTACCCTGAAGAGAAAAGAAAAGGGGAAGACTTAAAATGACAGGGAGAAATTAATGCCTTTTCCAATAGCATCAACAGTCTCAAAGCATTTCAGAAATTATGTTTTAGTTCCCAGAAAGTGAAGTAGGAACTGTCATGACTAAAGTTTTTGAGAGCAGAAACAGGAAAGTGCTGGAATATTCTAGCAGGTTCACTTCTGAAGCAAATATTGTTTTGACTACATAAAGGTCACGCTGAGCCAGGATAAAATCCTATGCTCAGCGAGCTGCTCTCTCCCTCTTTCTTTCACTTGTACAGTGCTTGTAATGAAGTTTGTTGCCTCAGTAAAGTTTTTGCCTTTACTGTGAATCTTTTGACTCTGCGTCATTCTTTGATTCTTCTTTATTGCAAGACACCACTGTCCGTCAGTAACTAGTTAAAACATTCTGGAAAACTGGGCAATGAAGAATGGAGTTTTCAGCTGGTGGCCTCCATCAGCTTCCTAAGAGGATATATGGAGGAGTGACCCCAAACCCAGCTAGCCTGTGTCCTGAGCACTGTGCAGAAGGCCCTGTCTGCTCTTGCCCCATCCCTAAACGTGAAGCACATTACAGACACGGGATAGGGCTTTTCACTTTGGTGGGGCACCAACTCTAAAAATGTCCTGGTACCAATGCTGCTGAGTTTACAGTACCAGCTGAAAAGACACTTTGTTGTCCAGTTTCTTGCAGGGATTTGATTTGTATCTGTGAATGCCAGATAGTAAAGGATACATAATGTTATATGAAATTCCAAGGTCAAAATATTTTAATACGTTCTCAGGGCTAATCACCACCCTTAGTGTTGGGGTCATGTGTATGCACTGCAGAAGCTGTCATACAGTTAAGCTCACTGCAGAAAAAGGCCATTTAGCAGAGTTGTCTTTACTAGGCCACCACCAACATACACTACTACTACTACACACACACACACACACACACACACACACACACTTTTTTTTTAAAAACAGATGTACAAGTAGTCTTCTCTCACTAAGTCCAGAGGGGGTTCTTTGCTTCAAAGTTCTTGCTGTGTTAAAGTCCACAGACAAGTCCCTAGTTTACAGTAGTTGCTTGCAAAGATTGGGTTCTAAAGTCTGGCAATTTTCCAACTTCTTCCTCAGATGATCTCATCAAAAAGTCTTTACTCAAATCCACAGGTCCAATAGATATGCTGTAACCTGAGCCCTTTATACACAGAGTTACTTCCCAAATCTGCCCAGTAACACAGATAAGAGTCATAAGATGTATGCAGGTGCATTGTGGGGAATGAGTAATCCCTGCTGATTTAAGGATAATTAAAATATTCATTAACATAGTGGCATTGACAAAATGAAACATATGCTGACTAGCAGGGCTAAACCTGTTATGTTCAATCCAGTTAAGTTTGATAAAAGCTTCCCAACTCAGAATAGCCTATGAGTCTAGCCTTGTGACCTGAAACATGTGTGTATGTATGTGTTTTATGTTATTAACTTTGCTTGTTAAAATCTGTTTGCTTATTTGTTTTTAGGCTATAACCTGTATTAGGTTGACCGATAAATTTTGATTCAGCTTGGCTGGCTGCCAATTGAGTAAGTGGTTTACAAAAAAGAATAAAACAATAAAATATCAGCAAAAACTGCAAAAAAGTTATTTAAAACATTCAAAGAATAATTTAAATTGGCAATATGTTAAAAACCAGATTAAAATGCATGTCGACATTCTACATGTCTGGATATGCTTGCCTAAACAAAAATGTTTTCAGCAGGTGCTTAAAAGAATATAGCAAAGGTGCCTCCCTGATGTCAATAGGCAGGGAGTTCTAAATTGTAGGTGTTGCCACATTAAAAGATTGATTTCTTACAGATGCGAAACAAGGAACATGTGGCACCTGTAATATTGGCAGTTCCTGAATTCTAACGGTTTGAATTCTCATTGCAGCTTCAGGGAGACCTTGCAATCAGGAGCAATGATTGCTGGAGTAGACTGACGAGAGTGAGCTTGTGTCTTTTAGAGCCTGATCATTCTGCGGAAACACAGGATTTGAGGGGGAAGAGTTACAGTTGAGAGGAAGCCAGGTTGAGGGAGGAGCTAGAAGCCAGCAGCAGTCAAACTTAGCTCAGTGCACACAGGTGTTTGCAAGAGCGTTTAGCAGGGGACTTTAAAGGGGAGGCCCAGAACTCTGTCCCTTGGTGTGCATAGGACCAAGAGACATGGAGGGTGAGGGAGCTGCTGCAGTGACCTGCAACATCTGTGCTATGTTTATCTTACTGCCAGGGAACAAGCAACAGTACACTTGTAGCAAGTGCAAGCTGGTTGTCTTGCTGGAAGAGAAGCTCCAGCAACTTGAGGCCCGTCTAGCCACACCTCAAGCAATAGGACAACATGCAGAGTTGCTTGATAGAGCTGAATCGACTGTGATGGAGCAGCAAGACAGATGGGGTGCCCCTAGGGAGGTGAAAGATTGCCCATTGCAATAGATGAACCCCTGGAGGAATCTGATGCACAGAAGTAGAACATTCATGAGCCATGCTTTGCGTGGCAAGACCCCTCCCCCAAGAGAAATAAAGACACTGGACACATAATGTAAGGTTAATGGGCATAAAAAGGCCACAACTTTATTGATTACAGAAATGAAGGTATTGGCCTTAGGCATTGGCACCTAACGACTACCCGGCATGCTGGCCGGGAAGGGTTAACCACAAACCGCGGGAGTCCTGTTGAAGTACGCCAACTAGGATTCCACGGGTGTCACCGCTCGGGGGCGTGCCGGAGGCCCTTACCTCCCTAGGTTTCGGACAAGGCCACGCCCCCCGGAGTCCTCTACCGGACTACCCTTCTTCTGGGGGAAGGTGATGGCGCTTCCTCCCCCCCCCCCCCGTTTATTTGCATAACAATAATCCCCTGCCAATGCCTAACCGCCATATACCAAAAGTTGTGACGATTGCTACGAGGTAGGCGAAAAAACCAAAAGGCAGACAGTGCGCCAAGTTGGAAAAATTCCTACCAGGCCCCTTGCGGCGACCAACCGGAGTCCATAGCAAGGTCAAATCTAGCTAATCCTAAAGGGTGGGTGGGATGGGAAAATTCTTCTACCAGCTGGCGAGGGGAAAGAGGGCGGTCCCCGGGCGTACCTGGCCTTAAGTAGGTTAGGCCACGCCTCCCCAGCCCGCCAATTGGCGGGTCGGGTCGCAGGCACGCCCGGGGATTCCCTGAGTCTCGCGGGGGCAAGGCCCGCCCCCGCGTGTGTGGGAGGGTGGCTGCCCGCAACCCCCTCTCCTCAGGAATTCGGAAATGGCTTTGTCATTGGAGTTGCAAAATCGCTTCCATGCTCTGACCATTGACACCAATTCTGTGCCAGAGAAGCTACGACAGCAGTTGCCGTGAGCAAGTCGCACACAGTAGCAAAAATGTCTGCAGTTGAATACTTGATAGTCTATCTTTCAATAAACACTACATACAAATACATAATTATGTTGCTTTGTTCTTCCCACCACCTTGCTGCTCTGTTCTGTTCACTGCTGACTGCAAGCTCCTGCAATCACATCCTTGCAAAACGGCTGTATCCTAAAAGCCTGAAAGTCTCCTGTTGGAGTGCAAAGGCAACTGCCTGCTCCAAACTGAGTAAATTGTACTTACTGTAAACCAGCTCGTGACCTTGAGCCTTGGACATAAAAGCAGATGCATTGGTCCTGAGCCAAGTACTCCAATTAACTGTTGCTGAATGTGCAAATTACTGACACCAAGGTGGCTGTGAAAGGTACAGTGCACAGAATGATTCCTACCACCCCCAGAGAAGAAAGAGACAGGAGAAGATAGATAGACTTGGAGGAGTCTTTCTCCATTCTTGATCCAACCCCTTTGGATCCAGAGTTCCTGACTGAGGGTGAGTATGCAGATAACCCATTTACTACCTTCCATGGAGACGATACTGGAGAAAAGAAACTGCAGTCGAGACATGATAAGGCGAGAGGAAGGAATAGGAAGTATTCAAACCATAAGGTTCCTGCCTTTGTAACTTCTCAAGAATATCAAAATAAGCTCCAATAGACAAGTGGAGAAGACTCAAGAACAGCAGGTGGAAGAACAGCAGGAGGAAGAGATGTGTGGTGGTGATAGGTGACTCCCTACTGAGGGGAACCAAGGCAGTAGTGTGCCAAAGATTCACGATGTGACAGAGAAGTTGCCAAGTCTTATAAAGCCCACTGACCACTATCCCTTCCTTCTGATTCATGTGGGTACTAATATTACTGCCACACACAGCTTGCAGTGCATAACAAGGGACTGTGAGACCCTGAGCAGGGAGCTGAAGAGACTTGGGGCACAGGTAGTCTTTTCATCACTCCTTCTTGTTGAAGGTTGTGGACCAAGGAGAGGAAAATACGTGAGGTAAACCACTGGCTGTGCAGGTGGTGTCATCAGGAAGGATTTGGCTTCTTGGATCATGGTCTCGGCTTCCTTGAAAAAGGACTTCTGGTGAGAGATGGGCTGCAACTCACAGCGGCTGGCAATAATGTGTTTGATAAGAGTATCAAGAACCTGATCAAGAGAGCTTTAAAGTAGATGTTAAGGGGGAGGGAGACAACATTACAAACGACAGAAGAGCACCTGGCACTGAGGATAATAGCTTCACTGATGCACAGGAAACTGAGGTGGTGCTCCAGAAACCTGCTAAAGGGCAAGAAACTACAGGAAAGAAGCAGCTGGAGGGAACGAATCCTGGTTTCTGTTGTCTCTACACAGAGTATGGGAAACAAGCAAGATGAACTGGAGCTTTTAGTTCAGGATGGCAAATACGACCTGGTTGGCATTACTCAAACCTGGTGGGATGAGACTCATGACTGGAATATAGGAAATGAGGGGTATAACCTGTTCAAAAGGAATACAGTGGTACCTCAGGTTACATACGCTTCAGGTTACAGACTCCGCTAACCCTGAAATAGTGCTTCAGGTTAAGAACTTTGCTTCAGGATGAGAACAGAAATCATGCTCCGGTGGCAGCAGGAGGCCTCATTAGCTAAAGTGGTGCTTCAGGTTAAGAACAGTTTCAGGTTAAGTACGGACCTCCGGAACAAATTAAGTACTTAACCTGAAGTACCACTGTAGACTAAACAGGAAGGGAGATGTAGCAGCATTATATGTAAAGGATGCAAACACTTGTGAAGAAATCCATGACCTGGAGCATGGAGAGCAGATTGAGAGTATATGCATAGAAATTGTAGGAGAGAGAAACAACAGTGACCTTACTATGGGGATCTGCTATAGACCACCAACCCAGACTGAAGACTTGGATGATGCATTCCTAGAGCAGATTACCAAACATTCAAAAAGAAGAGATATAGTAATGGGGGGGGGAGGGGCTTCAACTTCCCCAATATCTGTTGGAACTCAAACTCTGCCAAGAATATAAGGTCTGACAAATTCCTCCATTGCCTCACTGGCAATTTCATTTTGCAGAAGGTGCAAGAACCAACAAGGGGATCATCTATTTTGGACCTGATCCTCGCCTATAGGGAAGAACTGGTTGACAAAGTGGAAGTACTTGCAAACTTGGGAGAAAGTGATAATGCTCTCCTGGGTTTCAGGATACAGAGGCAAGGGAGAGCTGAGCGTAGTCAGACATGCACTCTGGACTTTAAGAAGGCCAATTTCAAAAACCTTAAGGAGCTACTGGGTGAGATCCCATGGTCAGGAATACTCCAAGAGAAGGGAGTCCAAGAAGGATGGGAGCTTCTAGCACCCGAGGCCGATCAACTCCCAGAAGCCTTTCCGGAGGACCTCTGGGAACTTGGACGAGAGAAGTGACAGCAGGAGTACTGAGCGCCCTTGCACCATCAACATTGCAGTCCTACACCAGAGCATGGTCCCAATTCGAGGGGTTCAGAGATAAGTTTGGTTTACGACGCAGACGTGCTGCTAAGGAGCATGATGTTCTAAAATATTTGGTTCACCTAAAGCGTAGAGGCATGGCCCTTAGGACCATCAGCCTGCACAAGGCTGCTATCTCATACTTCAGCAACTGTTTTTGGTTCCCAGACCCCTGTAACACTTTCCACGTAAGGAAGCTTATTGCAGGGTGGCGTCGCTCCCACCCGCCCATTCCAGATAAGAGGAGGCCAGTAACCATTGAGATCCTCCAGACGATATGGGATGCGCTCCCCAGCATTTGCTGGTCCAACTATGAGGTTAGGCTCTTCAGGGCGGCCTTCTCCCTGGCCTTCTTTGGTGCGCTCCGTATCGGAGAGTGCATTGGGGGCACACTGTCACCTCATCGCAGGGGCTTGTCTGTGGCTAATATCAACCTTGACAAGCGCATGATACAAGTCAAAATCCGAACCTCCAAAACCGATCAACTAGGTAGGGGTTCCACGCTAAGTCTAGCCTCCTCCCCACACACTGGACCATGCCCTGTCGCGGACACACGAAAATTCCTGAAGGTACGTCCTCCGGGACCAGGCCCCCTCCTCATTCATGCATCAGGCCGCCCCATGACCCGTTGCCAATTTGTCTCAATATTGCGTAAGGCCATACATGCCTGTGGAGGCGACCCAGCACAATTTTCCGGGCATTCCTTTCGCATTGGTGCAGCAACCACGGCAGCTGCGAGCGGCCTCCCGGCCGAACACATAAAAACAATGGGGCGGTGGCGTTCAGCTGCCTTCAAAGGCTACATTAGACACAACCAGCAGGCACTGACAGATACCATATAATCCTTTCTTTCAGACTCAACCCCCAAACATGTGTGGATCTTCGGCCACAGCATAGTGCATTGGGCGGCCATCCACGCCACTACTGGTCCAGGCGGTGAACATCTGGGTCTGCAGCCAAAGATCTCCATTACCTGGTTCGGACAACGTGGAATGCGGTGGGATGCCCTGCTCCCTCGGTTGCGTCACGAACTTGCGTTCCGCCACCCGCCAAGCGCGGTTGTGCTCCACCTCGGCGAAAATGACTTGGTCGTGCGGAAAAGCATAATTCTGATCAAAACAGCGATCGCAGACCTGGAAAGCATACACGCCACTCACCCCAGTATCATGATTTTCTGGTCCGAACTTCTACCACGCTTGCATTGGCGTGGCAACATCAAACCCACTAGACTCAATTACACTGTGGAAAAAATCAATAGGGCAGTGCGTTCTGCAACCACTCGCATGGGAGGTCGGGTCGTGAAACACCCCAACATTAAAGTTTACATGCAGGAGCTATTTCGGCCGGATGGCGTGCACCTATCGGACCTTGGTAACGAGCGTTGGCTAAGCGACATCAGGCATGGCCTGATGGACTGGTTGGAGGATGGCAAAGGCGTTTTTCAGATGTAGGTAGTCTTGGCGGCGAGAACGCAATCTTTGCGGTCTCGGGTGGCGGTATCAGGCCTTGGGCGGAATCCTTTTGTCCATCTTCCTCTTGCGGCGGCGATACCAGGGTTCCCCGTTAAAGGGGTTTTCTGAAGGGAGGCTTTGGCCGTACACCGAAAGGTCGTCATTGCTCTCCCCTTCGGCGGCGGCGTTACGGGGGCGGCCATCTCTGCTTGAACATATGTTCTCCAGAGCCGGCCCATCCCCCCCCCCCACACACTGGATAACCCTGATGCTCCCTAGGTCCCCGGCTGGGGACCGGGGAGGGAGAACGCCCAATGCCTGAGCCAAGGTCTACCCACATTTGAAATTTAATAAAGTTGTGGCCAATTTAATCCCATAGCACGTTGTCTTGAGTCGTTATTCCACATGACGGGGGGACCGTGCAGGATCTGGGGACTCCGCCTGTCCACGCAAATAACAAATCCCTATTAACTTCTATGTTTATTTGAAATAATCCAGAAATTACCTTTATAATCTTTTGCCAATATTCCTTAACCAGATTACATTCCCACCACATGTGTGAATATAGTCATTTTTCCTGACCACAATGCCAGCATTTGGGACTAAACCCTTTCACTATATACGCCATTTGTGCCGGAGTTCTATACCATTTTAATAAAAAAATTCTAAATTCTTTATATTTTTCTATTTTAATATTGTTTATATTCTTCATCAGTTCTTGGGCAGTGTTTGGATGGATCATACCTTCCTGCTCCCATTTAATCTGGATTATCCTTATCATTCTTTCTTTGTCGCTTATCATCAGTTTATATAACATCCCTGCTATCCCTTTCTCAGTCATTTGTCTTTTGTTCAGCACCATTTCTAGTTTCATTTCTGTCCTCTGCTCTTTCCGTTTTTATTAAATCATAAAGTCCTTGCACTTTCAGCCAATATTGTTTTCCTATTTTTTCTAAAAAAACTTTTTTTGTAATTAAATTCCTTTCTTCATCAAACATATCTTTTAATTTATAAAATCCCTGATCTTCTAATTTCTTCCACCAACCAGGTTCCCTTTGACCCTCCTGCATATATTTTAACGGCATCCACCTTGAGTATGTTGGCATCCATTTCGTATTCCAGTTCTTTCAGATTCCTAACACAGTTTTCCTTGGTCCTATTGTCTTCTTAAAAGCCGTGTTCATATCTCTATTAAATATCCGTTATCTTCCTATTCCTTCATTTATTTCATTCTCCAGCCTTATACATTTAATCCCTTCCTTATATCCAATATCTATTAGATTTTTCAAAATACCTTATTCCATGTTTTAAACCATATTTTCCTAATGGGTAGTGTAATTACTTGAAATAAATATAATAATTTTGGTACCAAAATTATTATAAACTGCTCTAACCCTACCTAGAATACATAAATTCTTATTTTTCCATGATTTTATATCCTTCTTGATTTGCCTCCACGCTTCTTTGTAATTTACATCTGGAATCCTAGCAATATTTTTAATAATATTTACCCCCAAGTATTTAATTTTTTCCAGTTGATATCCATCTTTGTCATTTTTGCAAATTCCTTCTTCTCCTCTTTATTTACATCCCAAAATAAAATTTCAGACTTCTCCAAATTTACTCCCAATCCCGACTCCTCTTTAAAGTCCTTCAGGATTATCATAAATTCTCTTACACCCTCTAAGGGGTTTGTAAATAATAATAGGATACCATCTGCATACATGTTTAACTTGAATTCTTCCTTTCCTTTCTTATATCCTTTTATCCTTTACTGAGTTTCGTATTCTGTCTGCCAAGTACTCCATACCCAATTGTCAGGGGTTCAGGAGCAGAGGCACAGGAAAGGGAGGAAATAGAGAGCGAGGGGGAGGAGTCCGAAGGAAATGTTAGCGATGACAGCGGTCCGAGGTCTCTGAGTCTTTCCAGCGAATCGGAAGATTCACAGAAAGGGGCTCCCATGGTCAGAGCAAGGGGGGTGCCGAGGGGGACACCCCAGGAAGAAGGGGCCAGAGGGGACTCAGAGAGCAGCAGTTGGAAATCAGGACCAGCGTCCACACCAGAGTGCAGTAGGGGGGAGGAGTCCCAGGCATCGGGATCAGGCGGCGCACTGCCAGTGGGAGGACATGAGTCAGGATTGGCCACGCCTCCATCGGGGAGCGAGGAAACGGTCGAGAGGAAGGTTGAAGGCTGGGCGCACGCGCCAAGTTCAAATGTACAGGAGGGCGGCGCAGTTGGCAGCCCGGATAGGGAGCCAGGTCCCAAAGCCCGCCGAAAAGAGGGGGAGGAGTCAGGGGGGTCAACGTCAGCGTCAGAAGAATCCAGGAAGGAAGGGACCCCGGGGGGTAGCAGGACCCAGAGGAGAAAGGAGAGACGGAAGAGGTGGAGTAAGGCTAGAATCTTAAACTGGTGTACAGGGGGCGGAGACTCAGATGGAGCTTCGCCGATCTAACCCCTAGACGTAGAGCTGGGGCGCTGCGGCTTGAAAATGGAAACTGTACTTCAATAAAGACTTTTGTACATTACTGCCGGCTAGCGTTGGTCCTCTGTGAGCTGGGACCTGGAGCCAGCTCTGACAGTAAGCTCCATCTCCAAAAGTTTTGCACCAAAAACCTCGTAACGTGAGTGGACGCAGCGAGGGAAGAAGATTGGTGCTTCGCGAGCTCACAAAAGTCAGGCAAGATGACTACAGAACAGCAACTAGCAGCCCTGCAAGATGCAGTGACACAACTCAACGCGGAGGTACTCGCATCCAGGAAAAGGGAAGAGGAAGCGGCTGCCGCCTGCAGGGATCTCCAAGCCAGGTTGGAAGTGCTTGCTAAGCAGGGGCAACCGGGACCCAAATCAGAGGGGATTGGGCTGGCGAAAAGAGGAGGCAGCCTGGTATCTCATTTCGATGGGAATTTGCAGCAGTACCCTAACTTCCGAGCAGACGTGCTGTTTGCGCTGGAACTGCTGGATAAAGACTTTAGAGATGAGCAAGAGAAGGTGGGGTTTATCTTGTCCCATTTGCATGGGGAAGCTAAAGCGTGGCTGCGCAATCTGTGGAGAGATAAGGATCCGGCGCTCCAAAATGCGGATGCATTCATTAAAGTGATGGATTCGTGTTTTTTATCAAATATAGACATTGATATCGCCAGAAAAGACATACATGGGCTCAAACAAGACAGAGCCAGTGTAAGGCAGTACCATTCCCGCTTTTTTGCGTTAGTCCATGCGCTGGGATGGGAGAAGGATTCTGCCCCAGCCAGAGACCTTTTTTGGGAAGGCTTGAATGCAAATGTGAAAGATGAGATTGCAAGGGGGGAGAGACCAAAGAGCACTAAGGAGGTTGTCCGGCGGGCGCTGCAAATTGGGGTGCGTCTGGAAGAACGTCCATGGAACAGAGAAGAAGGACGTTGGGGACGTACGCCAGTGAGAGCACCTCCCCTCTTTCCCAAGGATGCAGCGCGTGCGCAATCCACACCTCCGCAGGGAGGGGGAGAGGTACCGATGGAGATTGGAAGCGCCAGGGCTCAGTCAGCAACCAGAGCCCTAACACCGGGAGCAGTCAAAGCGAAGCCTCCTAGAGGGAACAGGAAGTGCTACATCTGCGACAGTGCTCAGCACATGGCGAAAGAGTGTCCCCAGAGGCTCCACAAGCACACTGCAGCCTCAGCAACAGTAACAGACGCAACTCAGCAGAGAGAACCACAGCAGGGAAACGACAGAGTCTGGTTGGAGGAAGAGGCACTGGGGCCCAGCCAGACAAGTCAATGAAGCCGTCCCCAGAGATTTTGCAGCCCACAGACCCCCTCCCGCCCAAACCAGTGGTGCAGCTCACAGCATCGCTCCAACTACCCAATGGACTCACTATGGAAGTGCCGATTACCATTGACTCTGGTAGTAACGCAGACTTCATAGGACTGGATTTCATTCAAGAGCACAACATAGCACTCCTGCCAGCCACGCTGCCTCTGAAGGTTGTCACGGTGGATGGCAGGGAATTGCTGGGGGGGCAGGTGGTGCAGCAAACGCCTCCGATGGTGATGCAAATTGGGAATCACCGAGAAGTCATCAGCTTCAATGTCACCCAACTGTCGGACACGCCTATAGTATTAGGCATGAGTTGGCTGCACAGGCACAGCCCAGCATTGGCGTGGTACCAGCGACAACTGACCTTCGGCTCCTCATACTGTGCGGAACATTGCATTCTGCCTAGCCCGGAAGGGGAAGAGGATGACCCGCAGCTACAATTAGGCACGCTGCAAGCAGTGCCACTCAAGTACGCAGCGTTTTTGGAGGTTTTCTGCGAGAAGGAAGCGGACAAGCTGCCTCCCCACAGGTCCTATGACTGCAAGATTGACCTCCTGCCAGGGGCGACGCTGCCAACCGGGAAACTGTATTCCATGTCTGAAGACGAGCTGCAGGAACTCAGGGAGTTCATAGACCTCAACTTGAAGCGCGGTTTCATCCAGGAGTCGAAGGCAGTGGGGGGCAGTCCTGTATTCTTTGTGAAGAAGAAGGACACGCCCCAAAAAAGGCTTGTGGTGGACTATAGAATTTTGAACTCGAAAACCAAGCCCACAGCCTTTCCCATGCCCAAGATAGATGACCTGCTCGCAACGGTGAGGAAAGGACGCGTTTTCACAAAGTTGGATCTGCGAGGGGCGTACAACCTGATTCGCATACGGGAGGGCGACGAATGGAAGACTGCCATGTTCACGCCCCTGGGCACCTATGAATACAGAGTTATGCCCTTTGGATTACAAAATGGCTCCCACTGTTTTCAAGCCTTCATGCATCACGTATTGGCGGGTCTCCTCTACAAGAAATGCGTCTGCTTCCTGGACGACATCCTGATATTTTCAGAATCAGAGGAGACCCACGAGGGAGACGTCAAGGAAGTTCTGCAGAGACTGCAGGAGCACAGGCTGTACGCCAAGCTGGAGAAGTGCCAGTTCGACATGAAGGAGGTAGATTTCCTGGGCTACAAGTTGTCGGACAAGGGGCTCGCCATGGACAGCGCCAAGGTTCGCTCAGTGTTGGACTGGAAGAGCCCGCGCAATCGGAAGGAGGTCCAGCGGTTTGTCGGTTTCGCCAACTTTTACCGCAAGTTCATCAAGGGGTTCGCGATGCAGACGGCGGCCATTACCGACACGCTCAGCTCCAAGAAGAAGAAGTTCATCTGGACGGAGCAAGCGGAGCAGTCCTTTCAGAAACTCAAGCGTCTCTTCTCGTCCGAAGAGCAGCTACTGCATGTGAATCCCAGCAGACCGATGAGGGTTGAAACGGACGCCTCAGACAGAGCCGTGGGAGCAGTACTGTTGCAGCAAGACCCGCATGGGGACTGGAGACCGTGTGCCTTCTACTCCAGGAAGCTCAGCAAGTCAGAGCAGAACTACACCATCTGGGACAGGGAGTTGCTGGCCATTCATGCAGCATTCAAGGCGTGGCGGCACTTCCTCATTGGAGCCAAACACACAGTGCAGGTCCGCACGGACCATAAAAACCTGGAGTACTGGCGCACGGCAAGGTTCCTGAACCAGAGGCACATACGATGGGCGGAGTTCTTTGCGGATTTCGACTTCAGGATAGAGTACATCCCAGGCGACAACAACATCATGGCGGATGCACTGTCCAGAAAGCCGCAATACCTCGAGGAGGCGGCACCAGCAGCGGCCAAGCACATTTTCGCACCGAAAGCGTGGGCGTGCGCTTCAGCAACCGTGGACCTGGATGCTGTACGTCGAGCACTGCAGAAGGACCCCTTCGCACAAGCCAAGATGGAGGAGGTGCAAAGGGGCACGGCGGAGGACGACGAGTTCCAGATACGCGACGGATTGCTCATCCGCAGAGGGGCCCTCTACGTACCGGGAGACGACCTCCGCGCGAAAGTACTGCAGCAGTTGCACGACGCACCCACCGCCGGGCACTTTGGCAAAGAGAAGACGGTAGAATTAGTAGCCAGAGATTTTTGGTGGCCCAAGATGCGGGGGGAAGTCGCGGATTACGTCTCGAGGTGCGACACCTGCCAAAGGGCCAAGTCAGTGCACAAACCGCCGGCGGGACTGCTCGAACCGCTGCAGACACCGCTCGAACCGTGGGAGAGGGTGGCCCTGGACTTTGTCACGGACCTACCCAGCTCGAGGGGCAAGACGGCAGTGCTAGTGGTGGTGGACATGTTCACCAAAATGGCCCACTTCATTCCGTGCGCGAAGGTGGCCACGGCGGAACAGACCGCCAAACTGTTCATAGACCACGTGTTCAGGGTTCACGGTCTGCCACGGTCTATCCTGTCCGACCGGGGGCGACAGTTCATCTCGAACTTCTGGCAGAAGCTGATGGGTTTCCTGAACGTCAAGATCAACCTAGCGTCGGCGAGACACCCGCAGACGAACGGACAAGCGGAGCGAGTCAACGCCATCATGCAGCAGTACCTGCGATGCTACGCAAATCAGCAGCCGGCAACATGGGTGGACTACCTGCCGCTCGCTGAGTTCGCCTACAACAACACGAAGCACGTGTCCACGGGGGTGACACCGTTCTTTGCCAACAACGGGAGGCATCCCAGAACCTTCCCGGGATTAGCGAGAGCGGGGGAGGGGGAGCCACAGGCAGCGGAAGCCTTAGCATCAGAGTTGCAGGAGGTTCACGAACAGCTTCGGAGGCAGTTAGAACTAGCAAAGCACGCATACAAACTGCAGGCTGACAAGCACAGAAGGGTTGGGGAAGACATACAGGTGGGAGACTGGGTTTGGTTAGCAGCCCAGGCAGTGCCGGCCAGATCGTTAGCGAAGAAGAAGCTAGGGCATAAGCAGCTAGGACCCTACCAAGTCGAGGCACAGGTCAATCCAGTGGCCTTCCGGTTGACACTGCCGGAGGGATCCAGAATGCACCCAGTTTTCCATAGATCAGTGCTCACGCCCTACAAAGCACCTCATAGATTTCAGGAGCCAGGCACGGCACCAGACCCGTTCAGGGAAACGCCCACAAGGGGGGGGTCGCCAAGGCGGGAACCCGTCAACGAAGTCACAGAGATTTTAGACTCGAGATGGGGGGAAGAGGGAGTAGAATATCTTCTCGCCAGAGAAGGTACCCCGGCCAGCGCCAACAGTTGGGTGCCAGACTATGCCTTGGACGAACCTCTTCTCAAGGACGAGTTTCATGCCCTTTTCCCACACAGGCCCATGCCAGCCGAGTATTTCGACGACTGGCTTTTCACACCCACATTTTCAGCTAGCACATTCCAGGGGTTCACCTCGGACGAGGAACCGGCACTAGAAACACGTTCCCCGGAGGGATCACCCTCGGGGTCTGCCTCAGACCGTTCCTATTGGTGGGACGATCGACCAGAGGAGCAGTGGCGCAGGAAGTGGCTGGGGGGTCCTTGGCAGGCAACGTCCCCGGAGGAGACCGGGGGAGAGACGGACATGGACGTGTTGGGGGAGGACCTTGGGTTCGAGCACGGCGGCAAAGAGATGGAAGCAGAGGAAATTGAGGTCGGCGAGAGCACGGAGGACGAGCCGGACTTATCCGGCTGGATGCACGCCACGGGGGACGAACTGTATCCGGCACTCACCCCCACAACGACGGAGCACCCAGTACCCACACCTGAAGGAGGGGAGGGGGGAAGGGGGGGCTTCGAGGGGGGGATGGATGTCAGGGGTTCAGGAGCAGAGGCACAGGAAAGGGAGGAAATAGAGAGCGAGGGGGAGGAGTCCGAAGGAAATGTTAGCGATGACAGCGGTCCGAGGTCTCTGAGTCTTTCCAGCGAATCGGAAGATTCACAGAAAGGGGCTCCCATGGTCAGAGCAAGGGGGGTGCCGAGGGGGACACCCCAGGAAGAAGGGGCCAGAGGGGACTCAGAGAGCAGCAGTTGGAAATCAGGACCAGCGTCCACACCAGAGTGCAGTAGGGGGGAGGAGTCCCAGGCATCGGGATCAGGCGGCGCACTGCCAGTGGGAGGACATGAGTCAGGATTGGCCACGCCTCCATCAGGGAGCGAGGAAACGGTCGAGAGGAAGGTTGAAGGCTGGGCGCGCGCGCCAAGTTCAAATGTACAGGAGGGCGGCGCAGTTGGCAGCCCGGATAGGGAGCCAGGTCCCAAAGCCCGCCGAAAAGAGGGGGAGGAGTCAGGGGGGTCAACGTCAGCGTCAGAAGAATCCAGGAAGGAAGGGACCCCGGGGGGTAGCAGGACCCAGAGGAGAAAGGAGAGACGGAAGAGGTGGAGTAAGGCTAGAATCTTAAACTGGTGTACAGGGGGCGGAGACTCAGATGGAGCTTCGCCGATCTAACCCCTAGACGTAGAGCTGGGGCGCTGCGGCTTGAAAATGGAAACTGTACTTCAATAAAGACTTTTGTACATTACTGCCGGCTAGCGTTGGTCCTCTGTGAGCTGGGACCTGGAGCCAGCTCTGACACCAATACAAATAGTAGTGGTGGGGGGCCGCCAGGGGCGCATTGAAAGATGGCCGACAATACCATCTCTCCGTCTCACACAGGGTAATTAAGAGGCTGATATGGGAGTATGCAACCTCCCTTGTTACCTCAGGGAACGGGGAAACACTGCCTCGCCTGCTGTTGCCATAAATCACCCCCGAGTTCGAAAGAAGGGGGTGAAGGCACTAGGCGCACAGCACCCGTGGGAGACGGCTCTCCCTGACGCTGTCTCTGATCGCGCAAACTGGTTGCAGGAGCTCAAAATAAACAATTAGAGAGAAGCAAATGCACATATTTCAAGTGAAGAACGGGAGTTAAGACTGCTAATTGAAGTGACCTCTGTGAAGTAGAGTGACGGGTTGGATTCAACAGGACAATAAATCAAGAAGAAGATACATCAAAGGGTCGGTATGTCGGAACGGGACTGGAAGGGGGGGACTTTTCTTTTTTTCTCTCTATGTGATTACCTAACAACCCCTCCCCAAGAAAGAACCGTTGCACAATTGACTATAAGCGGGATGATTAAAAAACTGTGTGGAAATGAATTATTAACCAAAGGTTTGGCTTATGGAGACTTGGAAAAGAATAAGGGCTTTTGGAATGACGCAGCTATAAAAAGAGAGTCACCATGTTGGCAGGTTTTGTCGAAAGATTGATGATCGAGGAGGAGGAAGCTATGGCTGTTATCATACTGGACTCCTGGCAGAACCTCCTCGGAAGATCGAGAAAGGGAGTGACAGGCCTGCAAAGATTAACGAACGGACGGTAAAATTGTTTTCTCTATGGAAGTGATGAAAGGCGGCAGCCGTCTGAATATGACTCTTGGATGAATGGAAAAACCCACACAGGACTACAAAAACATTTGTCTTCAACTCGCTTGCAGAGACTATCAGAGGCCACAAAGAAAAAGGAAAAATATATGAAAATAACAAGAAGAGATGTGGAAAACAACAAGAAAGGATTGGACAGAATCGTGAACATCATTTGGACAGAATTGTGGATATTAAAGCAGCAGCAACAAGATGATTGGATCCCTTTCGGAACTTGAAATATGGGTACCCCCAACAAAAATTTAAAATTTGGCTCTGTAATTTGGAATTAATGTGATTTGATTTGATTGGTCTGTTAATAAAAATTATTTTAAAAAAAACCAAAAACAAATAGTAGTGGTGAGAGTGAACATCCTTGTTTAACTCCTCTTTGTATATTGAATTGATCTGAAACCCCCTCATTCACTCTGACCACAGCCTTCCCTTCTCTATACAATTCCTGGATTGCTTCCACAAAGTTCTCTCCTAATCCTACGTCCCGCATAATATTCCATAAGAACTTATGTCTAATCGTGTTGAAGGCCTTATACACATCCAATTTTAAGACCACCAATTTTCCTTTTACCCTGCTTGTTAATACGTTTAACACATTTCTTATAGGATGGCCTATGTATCTTCCCTTAACAAATCCATATTGATCTTCCTTAATTATTTTAGGTAGTACCTTTTCCAGTCGCCTTGCCAGGATCTTTGTAAATATCTTATAGTCTTGATTTAATAGGCTAATTGGTCTGTATGACCCCACCTCTGTAGGGTCCTTTTGTGGTTTTTCAATCACTACTATTTCCGCTAGTTTCCAAGTGTCTGGGGCTTTCCCCCCTTCTAAGATATTATTAAATACTTTTTTTCAGTTTTGAGCCCAGGATATCAATTGTTTATTTATAAAAGCACCCTTTATCGGATTGCCCATTAGTATCCGTAAATCATAGATCTCTGCAAACCCTTCTATCATGTCCTGGAATGTAGCCGGACTTTCATGTAAATTAGCTGACCCAGATTTTATAAATTTTCTTGATTCTCATAATATAATCCTTTTGCAGGAAACTTGGTCTCTTAAACCTTTAGATATTCCTAATTTTATTACTTATAATTTACCCACCACTAAAATGTCAAGAAAAGGACACCCCAAATCCAGTTTGATCTGTGGTATTAAACAGTCTTCTAACCTTAAAATTAATTGCATTAGAAATATTGGGCAGTATGCACAATTGTTATCATTTTCCAATGTTCACAAGGAAATTCCTCTTTTAAATACATATTTCCCTCCCATAGAGTAAGAAGCCAGACCAGATTATTGTTGGAATATAGTGTTTGAAGAGCTGTACGTAATACGCAGTAAATTTCCAAATATCCCCCTGATTGTAATGGGGGACACTAATGCGAGAACTGGATCACATCTTAAGGCAGCCCTGTTCAGGGAAGTTTTTAATATGTAACGCTGTACAGTTTGGAAACTCAACCAGATGGGCGGGGTATAAATAATAATAATAATAATAATAATAATAATAATAATAATCAGATAACACAGCTCTCTATAAACACTATGTCTCAACTCTAGCTGAAGATGCTCCACTTCCTTTGAGAATAGGGAGAATTTCAAAGGACATTACTGTTAATAAAGCGGGAGGAAAACTCTTACAATTGGTTTTAGAATTTAATCTTTCATTTTTGAACGGTTCAAATGGCCTGATACTCCAGGAGATTTTACCTTCTGCTCCAAAAGGAGCAGGAGTGTAATTGACTATTCCTTAGTCTCCTTAGAAATGTTAGATGAAGTTGCCTCTTTTACAGTTGTACTCCACTCTGAGAGTGACCACTTTCCAATTGTTTTAGAGATGTATAGAAACTCCAGAATTAATGACCCTTGTCCTCTTATTAGTACCGATAAGACTAGTTATGCCAAAATAATTTATATAAGTGATAAAAATAGGGAGGGTCTATTAGCAGTATTTGAAAATAACCCAGTTATTCTCGAACCTTTGGCTAACCAAAATTCGATACTTTTGGCAGACATTGAGTATTATTACAATACTATTCAGGAATTATTTTCTTCTTTTTTAAAATCTGTAGTTCAGCAACAAACCTTTAAATAAGTATAACTGGTTTGATAAAGAATGTATTAACCATAAGAAAGAACTTAGAAATTGTCTATAAGAAGCCTCTATTACTAACTCCCAAGATCTCTGGAAGACCTATTTTGAAATGAAAAACGCTTTTAAGAACATGCTCCTGGGGGGAAAAAATCAATGTTTTCACAAGCCAAGTGGTCCAAAATTGTTACTGCATTAGAAACTAAAGATACCAAAACTTTTTTGTCACTCCTTTCAATAAAAGATACCACTGATTTGCCTAATATAAGTGATGAAGCTTGGATTACGCATTTTACTGCTGTTTTCTACGATTCCCAAGTTTTTAAGAAGGAAAATTTTAACTCTTCTTCAGCAATAACCACACATTTTCAAATTACTGTTGAGGAGATGAAAAGGATAATTATTTTGTTTAAGCAAGGAAAATCTCCAGGTATGGACGGCATCTCAATACACCTGCTGAGATTAAATGTGGAATGGTGGGCCACTAATCTTGTCCCGCTCTTTAAGTCTATCTATCACTCAGGCTTGGTACCTAAATTGTGGAATAACTCAATAGTGATGCCGATTTTTTTAAAAGGTGATGGGAATTGCCAAGAGAATTACAGGCCTATTAGTGTGTTACCATGCATAAGCAAAATCTATGCCAAATTCCTGCTTATTAAACTGGAAGACTGGATGCTTGCAAAAGGTCTACCTGGTAAGGAACAAGCTGGTTTCAAGGCAGGTTCTTCAACTCTTGACCAGTGTCTAGTGTTAAGTCATCTTGTGGACAAATATGTCTTGAGAAACAAACGAAGACTTTTTGTGGCATTTGTAGATTTAAAAAGTGCCTTTGATTTGGTCAATCGTAATAAACTGTGGACCAAATTGGAACACCTCGGTATTGACCCATACCTACTTACATTGATTAAAAGTTTACACTCTAGTAACCAAATATATGTTAAAGTTTCAAAAGATGGTAGACTTGCAGGTCCAATTCTGAATAACCGAGGAGTTAGGCAAGGCTGTATCTTGGCCCCTACCCTGTTTAATCTCTTTTTATCTGACCTCCCATTATTTCTTCAAAATGCAACCACTCATATTCCTTATTTAAACAATATCCCAGTTTTTTTATTACTTTATGCAGATGATGCAGTAATTATCTCACTTTCCTCTTTGGGTTTAAAAAAATATTTAAGAGTTTCTCAAATTTTTGCTCTCTTAATAACCTCAAAATTAACTATGATAAGACAAAAATTATGCAATTTACAAAGAGAGGAAACCCAAAAAATTGGATAATCAATGCACATCTAATACAAGAAGTTAAGCATTTCAATTATCTGGGAATTGTATTTAAAAATAACATGAATTGGAACACAAATATCTGCGCTGCAATAGCTAAGGCTAAAGTGACAGCTCACCATATTAAATCGTATTTTTTTTTTCTCCTGTAGGAAATAGATATATTCCAGCTGTATTGCAAGTGATTGATATGAAACTTTGTGCCCAACTTTTATATGGCACCCCAGTGTGGATTTCAGGTGATCTCAAGAGGGTTGGATAAATTTCATGGATCCCTTCTGAGGTCATTATTAGGACTTGCAAAGTCTGTAAAATATGAATCAATATGTTGTGAGTTGGGAATACTTCCTTTATCAGTAAGAGTATGGCTGAGAACCTTGAAATATTGGATCTTCCTGCATCATAGAGCCCTAACTCCTAATTCTCTCCTTTACGACCTCTTAAGTGATAATATAATTTACAATTTATCATTTATTTTAATAAAAATAAAAATAAAAATAAAAATAAAAATAAAAATAAAAATAAAAATAAAAATAAAATTTATTTATATCCTGCCCTCCCCAGCCGAAGCCGGGCTCAGAGCGGCTAACAGCAGTAAAATAATACAGCATTCCAAAATCAATTCATTATAAAATCAGTTCAAATCAAATTGATGGCAACCATTGGGCTAGAGTTCTGTGAAGAATTACCAAAGGAGGGGGTCAGGCTGTGCCTTGGCCAAAGGCCTGGTGGAACAGCTCTGTCTTGCAGGCCCTGCGGAAAGATGTCAAGTCCCGCAGGGCCCTAGTCTCTTGTGACAGAGCGTTCCACCAGATTGGAGCCACAGCTGAAAAAGCCCTGGCTCTGGTTGAGGCCAGCCTAACCTCTCTGTGGCCCAAGACCTTCAAGATGTTTTTGTTTGAAGACCGTAAGGTCCTCTGTGGGACATACCAGGAGAGGCAGTCCCATAGGTACGAGGGTCCTAGGCCGTATAGGGCTTTAAAGGTTAAAACCAGCATCTTAAACCTGATCCTGTACTCCACCGGGAGCCAGTGCAGCTGGTATAGCACTGGGTGAATGTGATCCCACAGCGAGGACCCCATAAGGAGTCTCGCCACGGCATTCTGCACCCACTGGAGTTTCTGGGTCAGACGCAAGGGCAGCCCCACGTAGAGCGAGTTACAATAATCCAGTCTGGAGGTGACCGTCGCATGGATCTCAGTGGCTAGGTCAGGGCGAGAGAGCTAAGGAGCCAACTGCTTAGCTTGGCGGAGATGAAAAAATGCCGCCTTTGTTATAGCTGCAATCTGCGCCTCCATGGAAAGGGAGGTGTCGAAGATTACACCCAAACTCTTAACGGACGGTGCTGGCACTAATTGCACCATCGCAAGAGATGGGAGTTGCCCCCTCAATCCCATATCGTCCCGTCCCAGCCAGAGGACCTCTGTCTTCGAAGGATTTAACTTCAACCGGCTCCCACATAACCATCCAGCCACAGCTTCCAAACATCTGATAAGTGTGTCTGGGGCCGAGTCAGGATGGCCATCCATCAACAGATAGAGTTCGGTGTCATCGGCATACTGATGGCAGCCCAGAACAAAACTCCGGACAAGCTGGGCGAGGGGGCGCATAAAGATGTTGAAAAGCATCGGGGAGAGTATCGCACCCTGCGGCACTCCACACACCAAGGAGTGGTGCGACAGTTCCCCCCCAAGTGCCATCCTCTGTCCCCGACCAGAGAGAAACGAGTGCAGCCATTGAAGTACTGTGCCTTGGTTCCCCACGTCGACGAGGCGGTGGTCCAGGAGTTTGTGATCGACCATGTCGAAGGCTGCTGACAGGTCTAAAAGAATCAGCAGCCCCGACCTGCCTCGATCCAGCTGCCTACGGAGATCATCTGTTAGGGCCGTCTCGGTCCCATGACCAGAGCGAAAGCCAGATTGGAATGGATCCAGAGCCGATGTTTCATCCAGAAACCCACCAAGTTGTTCAGCAACCGCTCTCTCAATCACCTTACCCAGGAACGGAAGATTCGAAAGCAGGCAGTAATTGGATAGATCTAAAGGATCTAATGATGTTTTCTTTAAGAGCGGGCACACCACTGCCTCCTTGACTTCCCCTGGGAATGTCTTGGTGGCAAGGGGACAAATTGATGATATCCCCTAGGGGGACCCGCACCTCGTCTGGACATGCTCTAATCAGCCAGGACGGGCATGGGTCAAGTGGACAGGTGGTGGGCTTTCCAGCTCGGAGGAGTCTGTCCACATCGGCTGGGGATATCCGGTCAAAGTGGTCCAATACTGGACCCGAGGACAGTTGAGGGGCCTCCAGTTCCGTTATTGTATCCAAATTTGCAGGGAGGTCACAGTGGAGCAACAGGACGTTCTCCGCAAAAAAGCTCGCAAATGCCTCACAGCTGTGTGTCAAATTGTTAGTTAAATTTGGCTGTCCCTCCAGGGACGTTAAAGACCTAATTATACTAAATAATTGCACCAGGCAAGAGCTAGCGGATGCAATGGAGGCTGAGAAGTCAGACTTCTTAGCGGCCTTCACTGCCATCTCCTAGGTTTTCATAAAAACCCTGTAAGATGTTCTTGAAGCTCCATCACGGGCACCCCGCCATACTCGCTCTAGCCGTCTGAGGTCCCGCTTCATTTTCCGGAGCTCCTCGGTAAACCAGGGAGCCCTGTTTCTGCGGGGTCGCAGAGGGCGCTTAGGTGCGATCTCATCGATGGCTGCCAGGAGCTGGATATTCCAGCCCTCAACAAGCTCAGTCAATGAGTCGCCAGGGGGAGCAAGGTCCCGCAAGGTTTGACGGAATTTATCAGAGTCCATCAGCCTCTGCGGGCGAGCCCAAATCGGCTCGCCACCTAAGCAGGGTGGGGATGGAAAGTCAATCCTGGCTTTCAGAGCGTAGTGATCAGACCATGGCACCTTCATCGAAGGAGACATGATCACATCTATACCGACGCCAAAGATCAAATCCAGCATGTGGCCTGCTTGATGTTTGGGGCCCGAAACAAACTGGGAGAGCCCTAGTGTCGCCATGGAAGACACCAGGTCCAGAGCCTGTGAGGAGGGAGTGGCATCAGCATGGATGTTGAAGTCCCCCAATACCAATAAGTTAGGGAACTCCAAGGCCCAGCCGGCCACTGCCTCCACTGCCTTCTTCCGTGGAGCGAAGCCGCGTAGCTGTTACCGGAGAGCGCTGCCTTTTTCCTGGGACAATTTGGCTGCAAAACAACGATCCGTGAGTAGGCTAATTTCGGAATTAAAGGAACTTTACAAATAATTTGGCGCCGAAGCGGAGAGGCATAAACAGGAAGTCTGCCTTCCGTTCTTGTAAATGGAGTAAAGCAATGAACTTGTAAGCGGAAACCTTAAAAGACGTCGGAAAAGGATTATAATTCGAACATCAAACAAGCGATTCCCCCCCCCCTTGATTGCAGGGGAGGAGGGGGGAAAGGTTTGAACTGTATTTCCCTGCAAAAAGAGAGGAAAAGAAGCTAAAATCCACCGCTCAAAACCCTGGAACAGGTTGCCAGTGAACAGTAAGAAAGCCGTATTGTGAAATGCGCTGTTGCTGAAAGTACTCTTTGACAGTTAACTCTGCATCTGAGATACCTTCCATCTAGAGCGCCGGTGGTGGAAAACTCATTCTGAATCAGACCGGACACGGGTTAGAGCTCAACGTCGAGCCTACCAAGTGGCAATGGCGACGGCGAAGAGGGACTTCTTCGCCGCCTCCATTGCATCTGCAGAAAACAGCAGCAGGAGACTTTTTCAGGTGGTTCGCAATCTATCGGAACCACCTGTACCACCGGGGCCTGGTAGGGACCCCAAGATCTCCTGCAATGCTTTTGCAAAGTTTTTTGCAGATAAAATCGCTCAGATTCAGAAGGAGGTAGACTCCACCGTGGGAGCAGGGCCAGGGCGGGAGAGTGCTAGAGTTCTGTCTGGTCCTGTTACATGGGATCAATTCCAATCTGTTACCTCCGAGGATGTGGACAGGCTGCTTGGACAAGTGAAACCGACCACCTGTCTCCTTGATCCTTGCCCATCCTGGCTGATAAAAGCGAGCCGGGAAGGGCTGGGCGATGGGCTCTGCGGGGTGGTGAATGCTTCCCTCTGTGAGGGAGCCTTCCCAGACCCGCTGAAAGAGGCAGTCATTAAACCGCTTCTTAAAAAAACATCTTTAGACCCGGCCAATTTGGCCAACTATCGCCCAGTCTCAAATCTGCCATTCTTGGGCAAGTTGATTGAGCGGGTGGTTGCTGAACAACTCCAAGCACGCCTGGAGGAAACGGACCATTTGGATCCCTTCCAATCGGGATTCAGGCCTCACCATGGGACTGAAACTGCCTTGGTCGCGCTGGTTGATGATCTCCGGCGGGCTAGGGACAAAGGTGAGAGCTGTTTCCTAGTTCTGCTGGATCTCTCAACGGCCTTTGACACCATCGACCATAACATCCTTCTGGACCGTCTAGAGGGGCTGGGAGCCGTGTCCAGAAAGTGGGGGGGGGATGAGTGTTGAGACCCCTGGGCTCTCACTTGTGGGGTGCCTCAGGGTTCTGTCCTCTCCCCCATGCTTTTTAATATCTATATGAAGCCGCTGGGAGAGATCATCAGGGGTTTGGACTGGGTGTTCATCAGTATGCAGATGACACCCAGCTCTACCTCTCCTTTAAATCAGAACCAGTGAAGGCGGTGAAGGTCCTGTGTGAGTGCCTGGAGGTGGTTGGAGGATGGATGGCAGCTAACAGATTGAGGTTGAATCCTGACAAGACAGAAGTACTGTTTTTGAGGGACAGGGAGTGGGTTGGTGTGGGGGATTCCCTGGTCTTGAATGGGGTAACTGTGCCCCTGAAGGACCAGCTGCACAGCCTGGGAGTCATTTTGGACTCACAGCTGTCCATGGAGGCGCAGGTTAACTCTGTGTCCAGGGCAGCTGTCTACCAGCTCCACCTGGTACGCAGGCTAAGACCCTACCTGCCCGTGAACTGTCTCGCCAGAGTGGTGCATGCTCTAGTTATCTCACGCTTGGACTACTGCAACGCGCTCTACGTGGGGCTACCTTTGAAGGTGACCCGGAAACTGCAATTAATCCAGAATGCGGCAGCTAGACTGGTGACTGGGAGTGGCCGCCGGGACCACATAACACCGGTTCTGAGAGATCTGCATTGGCTCCCAGTACGTTTCCGAGCACGATTCAAAGTGTTGGTGCTGACCTTTAAAGCCCTAAACGGCCTCGGTCCTGTATACCTGAAGGAGCATCTCCACCCCCATCATTCAGCCCGGACACTGAGATCCAGCGCCGAGGGCCTTCTGGCGGTTCCCTCATTGCGAGAAGTGAGGCTACAGGGAACCAGACAGAGGGCCTTCTCGGTGGAACGGCCTCCCATCAGATGTCAAAGAGATAAATAATTACCTGACATTCAGAAGACATCTTAAGGCAGCCCTGTTCAGGGAAGTTTTTAATATGTAACGCTGTACTGTTTTTAACACTGATTGGGAGCCGCCCAGAGTGGCTGGGGGAACTCAGCCAGATGGGCGGGGTATAAATAATAAATTATTATTATTATTATTATTATTATATATTTCACCACTGGTGGACGTGCCCAAGGATTAAGGCTTTCTGGGAGATGATATATAATGAATTGAAAAAGGTATTTAAATATACCTTCTTGAAGAAACCAGAGGCCTTTCTCCTGGGCATAGTCGGCCAACTGGTGTTAAAGGAGGATAGAACTTTCTTTATGTATGCCACAACAGCAGCAAGAATACTTATTGCAAAGTATTGGAAGACACAAGACCTACCCACTCTGGAAGAATGGCAGATGAAGGTGATGGACTACAGGGAATTGGCGGAAATGACTGGCAGAATCCGAGACCAGGGAGAAGAGTCGGTGGAAGAAGATTGGAAGAAATTTAAAGACTATTTACAGAAATATTGCAAAATTAATGAATGTTAGAATGATGTTGGAATGAAGCTAGGTGGTTTAAGCAGTAATGCCATAAAGGTGTATGTAAAAAAGGATTGATAAGAGATGAAAATTTAAAGTTATAGTATATTAAGTTAAAGGACCATGAGAAAACAAAGAGGGAAAGAAATTGCTGACTTAACTAATTGAACTGAAATACAAAAAAGGGAGGTATGAGGAGGTCAGGGAAACAAGGATATGAATGTAAGCTATGGAAAGATTGATCTATTTTTCTTTTTTTTTCTTTTTAAGTGTCTTTTATTCTTTTATTTTGTATTTTGTATTCTGTATTTTCCCAGTATTTTTATTTTTTGTTTTTGTGTAATTCTTTTTTTCTGAAATTTTAATAAATATCATTTAAAAAAAGAGAGAGAGAGAAAATCAAACTTGATAGAGCTTAATCTAACTGACTTTGAAAATTCTGACCCCAAATATACTTGGGAAATTATCAGGAAGAATTTTACAGAAAAAAGTGTTGTTTCCACTCTTGAGGTTGCAAAGCACAGCACTTGCTCTCCTCTCTATTTAAATCTCCCTTTGTGTAGAGATTTTCAAAAGGGATACATGACAAATCTGAAGAATCATGAATTGTGCAGGCTGTTTATGTTAGCCAGATTTAATATGTTTCCCTCGATGATAGTAAGAGGAAGATATTTAGCTCTCCCAGAATCAGAGCGCCTCTGCAAATGTAGTAAACAGGAACCTGATACTTTGGAGCATATTTTCTTTTCCTGTGATTTTGGCATTTATGCCAGAAGACAATTACTAGAGGACTTGCAACTCAACAGGCTCAATTCTATGCTACCAACGGTTCAGGACCTGCTCTCTGACAGGAATGATCAAATTACTTTAATAGTGGCTGGATTTTTGAGTGCTGTCCATGTAGAAAGATTGGGCCATTATAAAGAGATTTAGTGGTTCTTAATTGATCGGTATGTGGTAGTGTTGTATTGTATTATTTATGCAAATTGATTTTCTCTGGAGTTAAAGATCTGACTGGGACAAACCTTGTTATGTTGAGCTCATATTTGGCACATTTTGCATATGGTGTCTGTTTGATAATGTGTGGTTTGCTATGCCTAATAAAGGATACTGGTATTTAAAAGGACAAATATTGAAGGCCCAAATGCAGACAATACCAATAAGAAAGAAAAGTGGGGAGGCATCTAAGTAAAGTGATAAGGAGCTTAGGGATGAGCTGAGAGTTGAAAAGGGCATGTATAAGAAATGGAAAGATAAATCACAAAGGAGGAGTATACATGAGCAGCCAACAGTTGCAGGAGGAAAATCAGGCTGGCTCAGAATGAGCTCAGGCTTGCAAGAGAGGTTAAAAATAATAAAGGTTTCTTTGGCTATGTCCGAAGTAAGAGGAAGAACAAGCAAGTGATAGGTCCTCTGTGTGGGGAAGATGGAGAAATGCTATTGGGTGACAGAGAAAAGGTGGAACTGCTCGACACCTACTTTGCCTGTCTTCAGCCAAGAGGAAAGCGGTGCCCAGCCTGTGGATAACAGAATAAATGATGTAAGGAGGGAGCTGCAACCCAAGATAGGAAAAGAGGTAGTAATGGAACACCTAGCTACTTTAAATTAATTCTCCAGGGCTGCATCCAAGGATACTAAAGGGGCTTGTGGATGTAATTTCAGAGCCTTTGAGCCTTTGTCTATGATCTTTGAGAAGTCTTGGAGAACAGGCGAGGTCCCTACAGACTGGAGAAGGGCTAATGTTGTCTCCATCTTCAAAAAGGAAGACCCAGGTAACTACCAACCAGTGAGCTTGACATCCTAGAACAGATAACAATGGGCAACAATTTTTTACTTTTTGTATGTTGTCTAGATTTCTACAATTGATTTAGGGTATTTTTGCACTGCTGAATCCGGAAATGGCATCCGTTTCTCTCCATCAGGTCAGGTTTTTGTGCTATGTTGATTTGAAAAAAATCAGATCTTGTGACAAAATCGATTACATTTTTGTGGCATTATCAGCTGATTTTTGTCACCACGTATCATCCTAAATATGTTTTTAAGAGAAAAGAATGTTTTTCCAACAACATATATTGATTACCTGATAGAAACATCGATTTCTGTAAACTGAATGGTGGGCATTGATAAAGGTAAGTACACGTAAATTGCATGTTGCTTCACCATTTTTCAAACTTCAGGGCTTGAACTTCCATTTCTTGGAACTCCTGGAATGCTCAGCGGCAGGGAGGTCTCTCTTCAGAGTCCAACAGTAGTCAGCCATCATGACTGCGTCCCAGCGACCCTGAGACCTGGTCTCCATCTCTTTCATGTCCTGATGGAATCTCTCCCCCTGCTCGTCACTCATTGAACCCAGGTTCTCAGGAAACCGGTCCATATGTGAAAATAGGTAGTGCATCTTGACGCTCATGTTGCAGCCCAGGTTTCTGAAAGCAGTCAGCATGTTGTTGACAAGTTCTGCGTAGTTTCTGGCCTTATTGTTGCCAAGAAAGTTCTTCACTACCAGAAGAAGAAGAAGAAGAAGAAGAAGAAGAAGAAGAAGAAGAAGAAGAGTTTGGATTTGATATCCCGCCTTTCACTCCCTTTAAGGAATCTCAAAGCGGCTAACATTCTCCTTTCCCTTCCTCCCCCACAACAAACACTCTGTGAGGTGAGTGGGGCTGAGAGACTTCAAGGAAGTGTGACTGGCCCAAGGTCACCCAGCAGCTGCATGTGGAGGAGCATGTGGAGGAGCGGAGACGCGAACCCGGTTCCCCAGATTACAAGACTACCGCTCTCAACCACTACACCACACTGGCGTGCCTTCCACGCTTCCAGTTCCACTTCGTTCATTGAGTTTCCGAACTCTGGATCTCTGATGAGCTGACGGATCTGAGGACTGTCAAAGATGCCAGCTTTCAACTTCTCCATGGTCAATCCTGGAAAAGCCTGGCACAAGTAAGTGAAGCAGTCACCATCCTTGTCCAGAGCCTTGGTGAACTGCTTGATTAAGCCGAGCTTGATGTGCAGCGGTGGGAAGAGTATTCTGTCTCTGTCCACCAGAGGGTCGTTGATGACGTTCCTTTTTCTGCAAGGCACCAATTCCTCCCGCACAGGCCAGTCCTTCTTCGTGTAATGCTGAGCACGGTCCCTACTATCCCACATGCACAGAAAACATGGGTACTTGGTGAAGCCAGACTGTTGTCCCAACAAAAAGTTCACCATCTTCAGGTCAACACAAATAAACCACTTATGCTGATCATAACCAATTTTCTCCAGCACATACTTCACCGCTTCATAGTTCTCCTTCAGTGTACTCGAGTGAGCCAGGGGTATAGAGGCAAACCGGTTGCCGTTGTGTAGCAGAACACATGTCAGTGATCGCTTGCTGCTGTCAATGAACAGTCTCCAATCTTTGGGTTCGTACTGTGGCACTCCAAGCTTGAGCAGAAGCTGCGCAATATCTGCACAGTACACCAAGTCCTTCTCTTCCGAGAAAAAACGGAGGTACTCTTGATGCCTGTTGCGGAAGAAGCTGATGTGAGCACTGTCAGAGAGGAGGTTTTTTCCTTCAATCTGGATGTCAACAGTTTGGCAGAGTCCTTTGACAAGCTGAGGTCGCGAACTAGATCATTCAACTCCTTTTGGGAAAATGGATGTGGAGCATCATCTTCAAGAACCACTTCTTCCTCTTCATGTCCTTCAACACTGGAGGCATCTTCGTCACTAATGTCAGGAAGTTCTCCGAAGATAGGCACTGGAATTTCATCACAATGAGCTACAGGACGACGTGCTGATTGAAGATCAGGATACTTTAGGCTGCTCCGGTTCTTTCTGTTGATCCCAGTCACATCAACAGCGCAGAAGTAGCAGTCAGTGACATGGTTTGTCGGCTCCCTCCAAACCATGGGAATTCCAAAGTTCAGACTCCTCTTGCCATTGGTCCACCCACCTAGAGTCTCGGTGCACGCCTTGCACACCATGTGTGGCGCCCAAGCTTTATCCTGGTCACCAAGTTTAATACCCAAATAACTTTATGCTTTGCCGCACCAATTTATGGAAGATTTCGAGGTTTTATGACTTCAAACTGATCCCTTTTCGACATAATCACCCAGAACTATCGGACCTGAATACTTCTTGTCATTAAAATAATCATTTCCAATCAAAACAATTATTCAAAATGGCATTTTACCCCCACCAACTTCTTCTAAAATGCTCCACACAAGCGTACATGTGAACAAAAACGTAAAAAACCCGACATGTGGCCATAGCTCAAAAACTTGACCTGATTGAGCAAAACCAATGTGATTTTTGGATTCAGCGCATCAGAGTCATCCTAAATCATCTGAAAAAACGCTGTGATTACTGAGACCCAGCATGGGTTTCTCAAAAATAAGTCATGCCAGACCAATCTGATTTCTTTTTTTGATGGAATTGCAAACTTGGTGGATCAGGGAAATGCTGTGGACATTGTGTATCTTGATTTCAGTAAGACTTTTGACGAAGTCCCCCATGATATTCTCGTGAGGAAGCTGGTAAAATGTGGGTTGTACGAGGTTACTGTTAGGTGGAATTGTTAGGTGGTTGACTGACCGAACCCAAAGAGTACTCATTAATGGTTCCTCGTCATCCTGAAAAGCGATAACTGTGGTGCCACAGGGTCCTGTCCTAGGCCCATTGTTGTTCAATTTCTTTATAAAGGACTTGGACGAGGGAATTGAGGGGATGCTCATCAAATTTGCAGATGACACCAAACTGGGAGGGGTAGCTAATGCCGCAGAAGGCAGAATCAGAATTCAAAATGACCTCAACAGATTGGAGAACTGGGCCCAGGCCAACAAAATGAATTTCAATAGGGACAAATGTAAGATTCTGCATTTAGACAGGAAGAACCAGGTGAACAAATATAGGATGGGAGACACCTGGGAGAAAAGGATCTAGGGGTCAAGCTTAACATGAGTCAACAGTGTGATGCAGCAGCAAAGAAAGCGAATGCTGGTCTAGGCTGCATCAACAGAAGTATAGTGTCCAGATCAAGGGAAGTAATAGTACCACTCTATTCTGCTTTGGTCAGACCACACCTGGAATACTGTGTCCAATTCTGGGCACCACATTTTAAGAAGCTTGTTGACAAGCTGGAATATGTGCAGAGGAGGGCAACTAGGATGATCAAGGGTCTAGAAACTAAGCCTTACAAGGAGCGCTTGAAGGAGCTGGGTATGTCTAGCCTGGAAAAGAGGCTGAGAGTAGATATGATAGCCATATTCAAATATCTTAAGAGCTGTCACATGGAAAAGGGAGCATGCTTGTTTTCTCCTGCTCTGGAGGAGGGTAGGACTCGAACCAATGACTTCAAGTTACAAGAAAGGAGATTCCGACTAAACATCTGAAAAATTTTGACAGTAAGAGATGTTCAGCAATGGAACAGACTCCCATGAGAGGTGGTGGACTCTCCTTTCTACAGACGCATAGGAAATGAGTGTCGGGTCTATAAAAGCAGCTTTGCTTTTGCTGTGCATTGACTCTCCAGGATGGACTCATGACTGTCTGCTGGGATTCAAGTGTATGGACCACAGCCAGGGCTCTGACTGCTGCTAATGGACTCCTGTATATAACTATAACAGTTTAACATCTTAATTTGCCTGACGGTAGGTCTGTCTGAAGATCAGTTGTCCTGTCATTTATCACTACTCCAACCTGGGTCTCCGCATGCCGGAAGCTGTGTGCCGGGCCTGATCAATCGAGTAGCTGTTGTTTTTATGGAAATTGGCACACCATAACAATTCCAGCAGAAGGAACCTCAAGGGTCATGTAGTCCAACCCCCTGCAATGCAAGAATCACAACTAAAGCATCCATGACAGATAGCCATCAAAGCTCTGCTTTTAAAAATCTCCAATGAAGAGGAGACCACCTTCTGAGGGCACCAGTTCCACTGCTGAACTGCTCCTACTGTCAGAAAGTTCTTCCTTTAAAGAAAATTAAAAAATAATTAATATTTTTATTAAATGCAAATTAGAAAACATACATATTCACAACAAAAGAAAATACAAAAGAAAAAGAAAATACATCTAACCAAGGAAAATAAATTAAGAGACTATTTTGTCTCTTTTCATATTTACAGTTATTTATACCTCTATAAAATGCTATTCACAATAAAGCAGTGAAAGATAAAATATTAGAAAAAAGAAAAAAAGAACAAAGAATAAAGAAGTAAGAGAAAAAGATCATAAGTGAAAAATTTTTAAAGTAGATAAGTACTCACAATACATAGCCATTTCCCATCTATATTTATATTCAATTGTATAATTTCATCTTGTCCTTATCTACCTTTTAAAAAAAAGAGAGACTTCCACCGTTTACCTCACGCATTTTTAATAATCCGTTCGTCAGAACCTCTGTTCTTCATATTTTCCCTTTGGATTTCCTTAATTCTCACTTTGTATTTTTTATATTACGCACAAGATTATTCTAAACACAACCAGATTTTTGTAGTTGAGCCCTGGTTTTGTAAATAATCATTTAAGAACTCCCATTGCTTCATAACCATAGTTTTGGATTTTCTCCTTATTACAGCTGTCAATTTTGCTAATTCCAGGTACTCGCAAACTTTCCCCAACCATTCTCTTTTTGTTGGGATGCTGTCTTCTTTCCAGTAGCCAGCAATCAAAATTCTTGCCGCTGTTGTCGCGTATAGAAATAAATTAGTTTTATCTTTTGGGATATCTTTATCTAGAATTCCTAATAGATATGCCTCTGCCTTTTTTGTGTGTGATGTCTTTATCAATTTTTTTATTTCATCATGGATCATGTCCCAAAAGGTTTTAATCTTTGAGCAAGTCCACCACATGTCCACCACATGTGGTATAACGTACCTTTTGTTCCGTTACATTTCCAACATTTGTCGTTGTTCCTTTTATTTATTTTTGACAATCTGTCAGGGGTTAGGTACCATCTGTGGTGAATTTTCCTGAAATTCTCCCTTAATAAATCACACGCAGTAAAATTTTTGTTTTCCTCCCAAAAAGTTTTCCATCTTTCCAGATCTATCTCATATCCCAAATCGTGCTCCCATTTTAACATGTTTTCCCCTTTCGTCTCTTGTTCTAAGGTGGTTTTCATTAATAATCTATACATATTTGCAAGTATTTTTTGATCGCTTTGCAATATTTCCTTTTCTAATTTTGAGGTTTTATCTTCACCCCCCCTTTTTATGTCTTTTTCATATGTTGCTTTTAATTGATAATATTGTAACCAATTTATTCCAGATGTTTGTAATTGTTTGTAAGTTTTTAATTTAATATTTCCGCCTGCATCCTCTAATATTTCCCTATATGTTGGCCAAATCTCTTTTACA
The DNA here is from genome assembly GCF_964106645.2 of Podarcis pityusensis. Lineage (NCBI taxonomy): Eukaryota > Metazoa > Chordata > Lepidosauria > Squamata > Lacertidae > Podarcis > Podarcis pityusensis. The sequence goes on from NC_138045.1 coordinate 23,781,262, forward strand.
TTACTCTTTAATGTTGTGGTTGCTTCCACTGGCGAAACCCATTGGGGAGTTTTCTCAATAATTTTTCCTTTTGTTCTTTCCCAGACATCCAATAGAGCCTTTCTTACTATGTGATTTGTAAATTTTTTATGTTGTTCTTTTTTGTCATAGAATAAATAGCAGCGCCAGCCGTATATTTTGTCCCAGCCCTCTAATGTTAAGACTTCATTATCTTTTAATAATATCCATTTTTTTATCCAACACCAACACGCTGCCTCAAAATACTTTCTTAAATCTGGCACTGCGAATCCTCCACTTTCCTTTGGGCCCGTCATTACTTCTCATTTCATCCTTGCCTTTCCCCCCTGCCATATAAAATTTGCAAGATCTCTTTGCCAGCTTGTAAAATATTTAGTTCCTATTACAATTGGAATCATTTGGAATAAAAATAGAATTTTGGGGAGTATCATCATTTTAATCATAGATATTCTTCCTCCTAATGATAGTTTTAGTTTCCCCCATTTATCCATACTTCCTTTAATTTCTTTCCATTTTTTGATATAATTATCCTTAAATAAATTTGTATTTTTATTTGTAATCCATATCCCTAAGTAGTTCACTTTATTTTCTATTTTTAGTCCTGTTGTTTCCTCCAATTCCTTTTTCCCTTTCTCGCCTATATTTTTAGTTATCAATTTCGATTTATCTTTGTTCCATTTGAATCCTGCTACTTCGCCAAATTCTTTCATTCCTTCGAATGCTTTTTTAATGCTTTCTTTTGGTGTTTCGGTTGTAATGATCACATCGTCTGCAAATGCTCTTACTTTGTACCACTGTGTACCAAGACATATGCCCTTTATTTCTTCGTCCTTCTCAGAGCTATTAATAGGGTTTCTAATATTGTTATAAATAGGAGTGGGGATAAAGGACATCCCTGTCGTGTCCCTCTCTCGATGTCGAATTCTTCTGTAATTTCGTTGTTTAGGATTAATTTGGCTCTGTTTTTTTGTAGATTGCTTGAATTCCATTCATAAATCTTTTACCTAAATTTAAACTTTCTCAGTTTTTGATCATAAATTTCCAAGAGACACTGTCAAATGCCTTTTCAGCATCTACCAAAAGCATTGAAATTTCTTTACTTGGGTTCATTTCGGCATATTCTATTAAGTCTATAATTATTCTAGTGTTGTCCTTTATTTCTCTGGCTGGCAAAAATCCTGCCTGATCTTTTTTAATTACCCGTTTTAGCAGAGTTTTCATTCTATTTGCAAGAACTCCAGTAAATATTTTATAGTCTATATTCAATAATAGTCTATATTCCTCCTCCTGTCTTTATATGTAAATGACAGTCCCTCTGGGAATTCCCATTTAAACCTTATTTTGTTTTTCTTTAGCGCTGATGTCATGAATCTATAATTGTCCCTCCTCCTCAACAAGCGTGTTGGGATCTCTCTCATAAATTCTACATAGCTCCCTTCTATGCAGAGTGGGTCTCTCCTGCCTTTCAATAGTAGTTTATCGCTAAGCAGTCTTGAATTTAAAAACATCAAACAGTCTCCAGGTCCTTTCCTTGTTTTGGTCTTGTCCACCTTTATTCTAAATATTTTTTCAATGTCCAATATCATCTCTTGTTCTTGAACCCCCAGCCATTCTGCTATTGCCTTTGTCAATTTTGTCAATATGTCTTCATCTTGATTTTCCTTGATACCGCACACGCGAAGAATCATTTCTTTTTGTTTCATCTGTAAGATGGCCAAGGAATCCCAAGTGTCTTCCTGTATCTTCTTCAGTTCATCTATTTCTTCTTTATTTTTTTCTTGGTGTCTTTTCATTTCTCTTTGTTCTTGCAAGCTTTTTTTCAGACTTTTGTCCTGCTTCTGTACTTTTATTTTGCTCTCCTGGACTGTTTGATCTAAATTTTGGTGTTTTACTGTCAGTTGGTTCACTTGGGTTGAGAGGTCCATTATCACTTTGGAATTCTTTTCTATTTTCGCCCCCATACTTTCCATCTTCCCGTCAAGCATTCTTATATTTCCGTCCAGAGCTGTTATTTTTTCTCCTAGATTTTTCTCCATTCTTTCCATTGCTGCTAATATTTCTTTCATGTCCATGTTATTTTCACTTTCTGCTTGTGCTGGTCCTGGGGGGAGGTTACTGTGAGGCGTGGTCAGAGTCCGGTCCTGGGCTGAGGGTCTGGAGACCGTCCACCAAGGGCGAAGCGGGGTCCAAAGCAAGAAGCCGGGCGTGGTCGGGAACTTTGGAAGAACAGGTCTGGGTGCTGGCAGAAACAGGTTTCCAACGACGTTGCTCCTGCAACCTGGGACTGGGCTGACAGGCCTTTATTTCCTCTGAGGCCACGGGCGGTCCCGGCCCACAGATGACCCTCCTCTCCTGGCCTTAAGGCGAGCATTCCTCCTGAGAGAACCCAGTTCCCTCCGCCTCTCTGCCCTGAGCCTCTGCAGCTCAGGAGAGGCTGGAGGGTTATTGGACCCAGGGGCAGCTTCACCTTCATCTGACATGGCTGGGAGAGGCACACCTGCAGGCAATGGGCCCTCAATCACCTCCGGAGCCAGAGTGGATACATCTGGTGTCTGCTCCTGAGGATCCGGCACAGGTGCAGGCCCTTCAGATTCAAGCCCCTGCCCCGGCTCAGTCGGCCCTAGAGGCGGGGACTCCTGTGCAGGCTGGGACTCCTCAGGTTCAGATTCTGAATCAGATTCCCAGGCCATCACACCATCCCCCCTCCCAGCCCCCCCCCTCAACCGAGGGTCCGGACCCGGCTTGCTGGGGTACGCCGCATGGAAATCACGGAGGCAGGCAGGCGCGTGGACGTTGGCTGCTGGTTCCCAGGAACGGTCCTCAGGTCCATACCCCTTCCAGTCTGAGATACTGCAGCTTCCCCCTGCGGACTCAGAAGGGACCTGTGGAATACCGGGTGAACCTTCAGGGCTGCGGGCAACCGGAGACGGAATGCCACAGGCGAGACCTGGTCCACGATGGGAAACGGGCTGGTAAAGCGGGCGTCCAGCTTCCGTGAAGGCCGAGAGGGGTGGAGGTGAGGAGTGGAGAGCCATACCAGGTCACCGACGTGGAGTTCCGGCCCCACCTGGCGGTGGCGGTCGGCCTGGGCCTTGTACGCCTCCTTGGCCTGGCGCAGTTGCTCCATCAATAGTTGTTGCTGAGACTGGAGCTCCTGAAGGCACTCTGTCACCGCAGGGACTGCGGATGCCGGCAGCACATCCGGGAACAACCGCAGATGGTAACCGTAACTGGCCTGGAATGGGGTCTGCTGGGTGGACGCGTTCACCGCGTTGTTGTAGGCGAACTCCGTCAATGCTAGGTGGTCGACCCAGTCATCCTCCTAGTAGCTGCAGTAACACCGGAGGTACTGCTCCAGCACCGCGTTTGCCCGTTCCGTCTGGCCATCGGTCTGTGGGTGGTAGGCTGATGATAGACAGACCTCTGTCCCGAGGGTCTGGGGCAATGCTCGCCAGAAACGGGATGTGAACTGAACGCCCCGGTCGGACACCACACGCTCAGGTAGGCCATGCAGGCGGAAGACATGCTGAAGGTCTTCCTTCAGCAAGAAGCCGGGCGTGGTCGGGAACTTTGGAAGAACAGGTTTGGGTGCTGGCAGAAACAGGTTTCCAATGACGTTGCTCCCGCAACCTGGGACTGGGCTAACTGGCCTTTATTTCCTCTGAGGCCAGGGGCAGTCACTGTTTCCTCCTTCAGTTTCCTTCCTTCCCTGTGTTTCTTTCTCTGAGGTCTTTAGAATCTCCTCTTTATCTCCTCTTCTTATCTTTGTTCTCAGTAATCTCCGTCAATGGTGGAGGGCCCCCGTGACTCAGCAATCGCCCTCCATACCTCTCTATCTCCTCTCTCACACAGGTATGTCAGTTTTCTCAAGTTATTTTTCCTCAGCGGGTCTGTTTTTTAGTCATTTATTTTCGCTACAGTTTTTTTTTTTTAAATAATTTTTTATTAAGGTTTTAAACAAAGAAAAAAAGAAAAACAACACACACACACACACAAAAAAACCAATACAAGATTTAACAATAAAAACACAAAACATAACAATTAAAAACAAACTCTCTTTTCCATTCCCAATTTTAAATTACTTATTTTCTGGACTTCCTCATACCTCCCTCTTTTGTATTCCAATCTGCATTATTTGTCCAGCAGTTTCTTTTCCACTTTTTTAAACCCAATCTTTAATTTAATAAAATATCAAAATATATAGCTTCAACTTTTTTAAACATAATCCTTGTTCTTAATGTCATATACCTTTAAATTTTTCCCTTTTATTATTAAATTTCCATTTCTTTAAACATCTTTAATCTTGATCTTTAATCTTGATCTATCCTTAACTTTAACCTGTACAGCTGGAAACCACTTATTTTCAATCCAACATCACTCTAACATTCCTTAATTTTGCAGTGTTTCTGAAGATAGTCTTTGAATTTCTTCCAGTCTTCCTCCATCGACTCTTCTCCCTGGTCACGGATTCTGCCAGTCATTTCCGCCAATTCCATATAGTCCATAAGTTTCATCTGCCATTCCTCCAGCGTGGGAAGTTCTTGTGTCTTCCAATACTTTGCGATGAGTATTCTTGCTGCTGTTGTTGCATACATAAAGAAAGTTCTATCCTTTTTTAACACCATTTGGCCCACTATGCCCAGGAGAAAGGCCTCTGGTTTCTTGGGGAAGATATACTTAAATACCTTTTTTAATTCATTATATATCATTTCCCAGAAAGCCTTAATCTTTGGGCACGTCCACCAAAGGTGAAAAAATGTACCTTCAGTTTCTTTACATTTCCAACATTTGTTATCGGGCAAGTGATAGATTTTCGCAAGCTTGACTGGGGTTATGTACCACCTGTATATCATTTTCATAATATTCTCTCTTAAGGCATTACATGCCGTAAATTTCATACCAGTGGTCCATAACTGTTCCCAGTCAGCAAACATAATGTTATTCTTAGATAAATTGATTTATTGCTCAGATAAGCCTGAGGTCCGGCACGCTTCCCCATCGCGGGCCTCTGCATTCCAAAAATCCGATACTTCTGAGCATAGCAGAGTTGAGATCAACAGCGGCTAGAGGAAGCTGCAAAACACTCCAGTGCATTCTTCAGTGTGCTTAAATAAAGTCCACACAGGATCTTAGCAGCTAAAAGCAGCTTTATTTACAGCAGGCTATCCATTATCTATCACAGCGAACAGCATCGCGAAAACACGTCCTCTCTCCTCAAAAGCGAAAGTAGAGAGAAAGAACAAAGGCTTTAGCCTCTCGGAAATGACGCAGCATTTCCCCCCCTCCTTTCCACAGTACGCAGAGCGTACACTCTGAGCTGTTTAACCCTGTAAGCTCAGGTTCTCCTCACACCCCCTCTCGCTCTGCGCTACTGTGGGGACAGTAAGTACAGAACTTACCCCCAACTCCAAACCACCACAAAACTCCCCATGACGCTGGAAGCTTAAAGGTTTGGTAAATCCATCGGCCAGGTTACTGTGACTGGCACAGTACTTCAGTCGTATCAAACCTGACTGAACACTCTGACACACATTTCGGAAACGTATGTCCAGATGCTTGGTTCTGGCCTTAAATTGCGCAGATTCAGCCAACTTCAAACAGGGTTGATTGTCTTCCCAAACCGTGATGGGCAAGCTACAATCCCCATAGATCTCTTGCACCAAGCATCTATAGAACTCTAGTTCTCAGCACAAGTCTGACAGTGCACTGAATTCAGCCTCAGTAGAAGACAGCGCAATGAGACTTTGCTTCCGGGACTTCCACCCAACCAGTGACTTCCCAAACTTTATCACCAATCCAGACACAGACTTGCGGTCCTGCGAATTCGCCCAGTCACTGTCCGCATAGCATGTGAGCTTCGCCTCACCTTCAGCTGGCAGCTTAAGACAGAAGTCTTTGGTATGCTGCAGGTAGCGCAGTACCCGCTTGATACCGTGCCAAGCACTCACACTGGGCTTTGACGCTTCCCTACTTAGCAGGTTGGTAGCAAAGGCAATGTCTGGTCTGCTCCATTGGGACAGATACAACAGACTACCTAGAGCTGACTGAAAGAGCTCAGCATTCTCAAACTCAGCACTTTCTGCTTGCTGGCTATCTTTCATGAAGTTCGTCTCCATGGGTGTCCGAACTCCTGCACAATCGGACATTCTGAACTTCTCCAGCAACTGCTCAATCTTGCCTTTCTGACTGAGCAAGAAGCTACCATCCTCAGTTCTCGCTATCTGGACGCCTAGGTAGATCTTTACTGCACCCAGGTCCTTGAGCTGAAACTGTTTCCCAAGCTCTTTGGCAAACTTCTGCACCTGTTTGTCTGCCTTTCCAACATGGATGATGTCATCAACGTAAAACAACACCAGTTCCTGTGAGTCTCCTGATCCTCTAAGGAACAGGCAACTGTCAGCAAGACTCTTCCTGAAACCTAGCTTCTCCAAAGCTTCATTCAGGCACAAGTTCCAATTCCTGGCCGACTGCTTCAGGCCGTAAATTGACTTGTGAAGTTTCCACACAGTACCTCGCTCATTGCCCTCAAACCCAGGAGGAGGAAGCATGTACAGATCCTCCTGGAGGTCTGAGTTCAAGTAAGCAACATCCACATCAAAGTGATGCACCAGCAAACCTCTTTGTGCAGCGATGGCCAAGACCAAGCGTAGAGACTCACTCCTACACGTGGGCGCATAAATCTCCGTATAATGCAACCCCCTGCGCTGTGTGAATCCTCTCGCCACTAATCTGGCCTTATACTGCGGTTCTCCTGCCGCTGTGGGCTTAAGACGGTAAACCCAGCGACTACCCACTGCCTTTTCACCCACCGGCAACTTCGTGAGGGAGAACACACCTAGAGACTCCATTGAGTTCATCTCCTTCTGCATCGCCTCATGCCATTTCCTGGCTTCTTCCTGAGGCAGTTTCTGAACATCCTCAAAACTCTCGGGTTCACACTGTGCCATTCCGACCCACACACTAGTGACGGCAAACCTTTCAGGAGGTTTCCCCTTGGTCGTCCGCGTTGAACGGCGCAGCACTACTTCAGGAACCCCCTCTGACCCACTAGGGCCAGCCAGAACGTCCTTGGCATCAGAGAGCTCCCCCTCTGACTTACTGCGCCTTCTGGACTTCTCAGCCAAACCTGTGGGGGAAGATGGAGCACTGCGTTGCTCGATCTTCACAGCCTTGGGAGAAGTTCTCCCCTCTGCCTGCACTGGGTCTGGACTCTGAGCCTCAGTAGCAGGTTCAACCTCTTCCTCTCCTTCATCAGCAGAGTCTAGCAGACTCTCTGACAGGATGTCAGGGTTCCCATGTATCCTCGCCCAGCCACTCTGCTCACAGAATTCAGCACTGTTGCTGAGCAGAATCCTGGACTGATTCCCTGATGGATACGCAAACCTCCACCCCTTGGTCCCTGGCTCATACCCACAAAAAATCATCTTTTGGGACTTGGGTTCACCTTTCTTGCGTTTGGCCTTTGGTATGAGGACCCAAGCCTCACAGCCAAAAACGCGGAAGTAGTGCACTTTCGGTTTCTTGCCATGGAACAAGAAATACGGTGTGTCGCCTACCACTGAATTGAACGACCTGTTCAGAATAAAGTTGGCCGTTCGCCAAGCCTCCCCCCAAAAACGCCGTGGGAGCCCGGCATCAAACAAAAGAGCTGCGGACATCTCCCCTAGAGTCCTGTTTCTGCGTTCCGCGATCCCATTCTGTTGGGGACTGTGTGGAGAAGTCAACCTGTGTTGAATCCCCTTTTTGCGGAAGAAACTTTGCAGTGCAGACCCGGTGAACTCCCCACCGCGATCGCTCTGAAAGTTTTGCACCCGTGTGGAAAACTGCAGTTCCACAGCCGCAATCCAGTCTTTGATTAGCGGCGCAGCTTCATCTTTGCGCCGAAGCGTGAAACACCAAGAATTCCTCGTATGGTCATCAATCAGAACCAGCGAATATTTGGCTCCGCCCAAACTGCTCACAGAAAACGGTCCACACAAATCTGCATGAATTAACTGAAAAGCCCTAGTGGTCACCCTCTCAGACCTATGGTATGTGCACGTTTTCACCTTTGCGGACTTGCACGCTCTGCAATCTAGAAACTTAGCACATGATTTCATTTTGCACCCTTGCGTATACTCTGGGATCCTTTTCACCGACCCCCACGAAACGTGTGCCAGGCGTCTGTGCCAGAGATGTGCACACGCATCATGAACTGGAACATTGGCACACTGCGCTTGAGCCTCCTCCGTGTCATCCGTGTCATCTGGACCTGCAACAGAAGCATTTATCACAAACAACCTGTCTTTACATTCAACACTGACTAGGTGCTGTCCATTCTTGGAAATAGAACACTTATTGTTCTCAAAACACACTCTGTAGTTCTCAGCAAGAAGTGCACTGACAGACAGCAACGCGCAGGACAGTCCTGGAACAACAAAAGCCTGGATTGAGTCCTGCAAGAAAGAACAAAACAGTGAGCCACTCTGCGTGAGTGGGTGTCGAGTCCCATCTGCTAAACAGACAGTCTTCCCAGATTTTACAGAGGTGCAGTTCTCCAGGAATCCACCAGATGGCACTAGGTGATGAGAGGCTCCACTGTCGACCACAAAAGCTAGCACAGCATCCTGTTGACAACTCTTGACTACAGCCATAGAGGCAGCCAAATGTTTACGTTCAGTGTCTCTGCCAGCTGCCTTCGGCTTGCCTTTCCCACGCTTTGAAGACGAGCTCTTTATCTGGTTGCTACGGGAGACGGCCTTGGGCTGTTCCTCCACTGGACATTCTCTCACCAGATGGGAGGGGGAGCCACAGCGATAACAGCGGCGACGCGTAGCAACAGCTCTCACAGCTCCTTCTTCAGCCATTCCTTTGTTCTCAGCACCCCCACCTTTGGGTGCACAGCCTGGGCCTGCACGCTCCCCAGCACTCTGGTTGTAGGCCTCAACATCACACGGCCCCTCGGAGACAAAGCAGCTACTCCCAGCTGTAACCTCAGGAACATGGCCAGCAGCCCCCTCTGGGCTCTCGGCTTCCTGCCTGCTCTCGGCTTTCTCCCGGCCCTGGGCTCCTGCTGAGTTCTCACACAGACTCCTCAGCACCTGCCAGGCGGCCTGAGCCGACTCAATGCCCTCCAGGTGGGGCAACAGGATAGCGTCCACGCTTGCTCTCAACATGCAGAGCTCCCTTTGCATTCTCAGCTCTCTATCTTCCAGGAGTGCAGCCTCCAGTTCTGCTCCTCCTTCTTCAGCAGCAGCTGGCATGGGTGGGGCCGGCTCCTTCTGGGTTATACTCCAGAACCCTGTGGCCAAAAACCACCCCCTGACTCTTCTAACCCAGATATCCCAGGACTGGGTTGTGAGCTTTTCAAACGGGACATCATAAAAGTCCTGGAGCTCAGCCATCTCCTCCCCCAGTGCTCCCAATGGGGCTTTGAAGTACTCACGCGTACCAGCCAGCTTCAAAGGAGAGGCCTCCAGTGGCTCTTTGCAGCACACAGCTTACATCCAGCTTTGCAGCACACAGCTTGCAGCCAGCTTCCCTGCTTTCTCCCAGGCGAAGCCTCAAAGCAGGACTTTTGCCTTCCGACAGCAAAAACAACAGCTTCTCAGTTTCTCAGCCTTCTTAAGCACACAGCACATCAAAGGCAGGCTTCCTCTAATTGCATTAACTGCCCCCATAACCTCTTAGATAAATTGATTTATTGCTCAGATAAGCCTGAGGTCCGGCACACTTCCCCATCGCGGGCCTCTGCATTCCAAAAATCCGATACTTCTGAGCATAGCAGAGTTGAGATCAACAGCGGCTAGAGGAAGCTGCAAAACACTCCAGTGCATTCTTCAGTGTGCTTAAATAAAGTCCACACAGGATCTTAGCAGCTAAAAGCAGCTTTATTTACAGCAGGCTATCCATTATCTATCACAGCGAACAGCATCGCGAAAACACGTCCTCTCTCCTCAAAAGCGAAAGTAGAGAGAAAGAACAAAGGCTTTAGTCTCTCGGAAATGACGCAGCATTTCCCCCCTCCTTTCCACAGTACGCAGAGCGTACACTCTGAGCTGTTTAACCCTGTAAGCTCAGGTTCTCCTCACAGTTATGTCCTACGTCCTGTGCCCATTTAATCATAGCCGATTTTACCGTTTCATCTTGAGTATTCCATTTCAGCAGCAAGTTATACATTCTTGACAGATTCTTAGTATTGGGTTCTAACAATTCTGTTTCTAATTTTGATTTTTCCACCTGGAAGCCAATTTTCCTGTCTAATTTAAATGCCTCCATTATTTGATAATAATGAAGCCAGTCTCGCACTTTGTTTTTTAGTTTTTCAAAACTCTGCAATTTCAGTCTATCTCCGTCTTGTTCCAAAATTTCCCAATATTTCGGCCATTTGACCTCCATATTGACCCTTTTCGAGGCTTTCGCTTCCATTGGTGACAGCCACCTTGGGGTTTTATTTTCTAGCAAATCCTTATATCTTATCCATACATTAAATAGCGCTTTCCTGACAATGTGGTTTTTAAATGCTTTGTGTGCTTTGACCTTATCATACCATAAATATGCATGCCATCCAAATACATTATTAAAACCTTCCAAATCCAAAATGTCAGTGTTTTCAAGAAGTAGCCATTCTTTCAACCAGCAAAAAGCTGCTGATTCATAATAAAGTTTGAGGTCTGGCAGGGCAAATCCACCTCTTTCCTTTGCGTCTGTTAGTATTTTAAATTTTATTCTAGGTTTCTTGCCCTGCCAGACAAATTTAGAAATATCTTTCTGCCACCTCTTGAAACAGTCCATTTTGTCCACAATCTGCAAAGTTTGAAACAAAAACAACATTCTAGGCAATACATTCATTTTTATCGCAGCAATACGGCCTAGCAGTGAAAGCTTCAAGTTTGACCAAATTTCTAAATCTTTTTTCACTTCTGACCAACATTTTTCATAATTATCTTTAAATAAATTCCCATTTTTTGCTGTCATGTTAATCCCCAGGTATTTAACTTTCTTAACCACTGTTAACCCTGTCTCATTCTGAAACCTCTCTCTTTCAAACGATGTTAAATTTTTCTCTAAAACCTTGGTTTTTGATTTGTTCAATTTAAATCCTGCCACTTGACCAAATTCTTGAATCAGTTCTAAAACCCTTTTTGTACTAGATTCTGGCTCCTGTAACGTCAATACTAAGTCATCTGCAAATGCTCTCAATTTATAGTGTTTAGTTCCGACCTGTATACCTTTAACCATCTGGTCCCTTCTAATCATATTCAGCAACACCTCCAGGACCGAAATAAAAAGAAGAGGGGAAATTGGGCAACCTTGTCGTGTCCCTTTTTCAATTTTAAGTTCTTCCGTCACAACGTTATTTACAATTAGTTTAGCCTTTTGTTCTGAATAAATTGCACTTATACCATTCTCAAAACCTTGGCCTACCCCCATACCCTGAAGATTCTTCTTCATAAAATTCCAGGAAATATTGTCAAAGGCTTTCTCCGCGTCTACGAATATCAACACTGCTTTAGTGTTTATATTCACTTCTAGTTTTTCCAAAATATCAATTATATTCCTCAGATTATCAGACAAGTGTCTTCCTGGGAGAAAGCCCGCTTGGTCTTTATGAATCTCTTCCAACAACACTTTTTTAAATCTCTTCGCCAAGATATCTGCAAAAATTTTGTAATCCACATTAAGTAATGATATTGGGCGGTAGTTCTTTAGTTGTGTCTTTTCAGCCTCTGTTTTTGGTACAAGTGTAATATATGCTTCTTTCCACGACTCTGGTGCCCTCCTCCCCTCCATTATTTCGTTGCAGACCTCTTTCAATGGTTGAATTAGCCATTCTTTTAAAGATCTATAGTATCTAGAGGTCAAGCCGTCTGGGCCTGGAGATTTACCCAGTTGCATGTTTTGAATGGCACCTTCTATTTCCTGTTCCGTTATTCTGTCATTCAAAATTAGTCTCTTTTCTTGAGATATTTTTTGTAATCCATTTGTTTTCAGAAATTGGTCTAAGTCTGTTTCTTTCACAGGCCCTTGAGTGTATAGTCTTTTAAAATACTTCTGGAAACAACTTCTAATCTCTGCAGGGTTCTGTATATTCCTTCCATCCACTTCTAAATTCGTAATCGTATTTAGTTTTTGTCTCTTTTTCATTTGCCATGCCAACAATTTACCACATTTATTGGCCGATTCAAAAGTCTTTTGTCTCATTTGTTTAATTTTCCATTCTATTTCCTGATTCATTATTTTCATATATTGTACTTGATATAACTTTAACTCTCTCAAAATCTCTTGAGATTTGGGATTTACTCGCAATCTTTTTTCACATTCATTCATTTTGTTCATAATTTTATCCTTCTTCTCGTTTTGAGTTCTTTTCTTTATCGCGTTCTGTTGTATTAAGAACCCTCTCATGACAGCTTTACTTGCATCCCAGATTACTCTTTTCTCCACGTTGGAACTAAGATTTATCTCAAAGTAGTCTCTTAGAGTTTTTTGGGCCTTCTTAAGAAATTCTTCATCTCTAAATAAGGTGTCATTCATCTTCCATCTGAAGGAGCCAGTTGGCATTAGTCTCATTTCCATCTTAACAGCGTTATGGTCGGAGCAAATTTTCGGGCAGATTTCCACCTTTCTTGTCTTTGGTGCCATTCCTCTAGTTATCCAAATTTGGTCAATTCTTGTCCAAGTCATTTTGGCTTCAGAAAAGAAAGTTCCCTCTTTTGCCAAGGGGTTTCTAATTCTCCAAATATCCACTAAGTCCAAGTTGTCTGTCATATCAAAAAAGGTTTTCGGTAGTCTACCATCTTTGGTGACTACCTGTCTTTGTGCCTTGTCCATGTAAGTAGATACCACTCCATTCATATCTCCCATCAAAATTATGTTGTAATCCATATGGTCCATCAAGGTCTCATGCAACTTCTTAAAAAAGTCAGATTTCCCGTCATTTGGTGCGTAAACTCCTACAATCAAAAATTTTTCTCCTTGTGTTTGAATTTCAATTGCCACAAATCTTCCTTGGTCATCCTTGAAAACAAATTTTGGTGATAAATTGTCTTTTGCGTAGATCACAACCCCTCTCTTTTTAACTTTATCTGACGAAATAAATTCCTGACCAAGTCTTTTATTTATCAACAATTTCCTGTGTAATCTTGTTATATGTGTTTCTTGTAAACAAATTAGGTCTAATTGTTCCTTTTTTAATATATGAAATACTGATTTCCTCTTCTGAGGGGAATTCAAACCCCGGTAGTTCCATGTTAAAAGTTGCAGGGCCATGATGTTATTGTTTTAGTTCTCCTCCTACTGCACCTAGTGCCTGTTCCTCGTCCGTCGGTGGTATCCCTTCTTTCGAACGGTCTTTTGGTTCCGGAAATAGTTCTTTTTGTAAGTCTTCTCCGTGGTCCCTGTAAAATTTATCTTTATCGTCTTCCGATCTTATTTTCCTCTTCTTTCCCTTGTAACTAAAAGACAGGCCTTGAGGGAGTTCCCACCTGAAATTGATGTTGTTCCTTCTCAGCAGGATAACCAGGTCTTTGTATTTTGATCTGAGATCCAGAAGATATTTCGGAATATCTTTGAATATTTCCACCCTTTTCCGATGGATTTCCAATGTCTTCTTGAAATGTAGGCCCAAAATCTTATCCCTCTCTTCTTTTGTTCTAAAAGTAATCAGGCAGTCTCTCACCTTCTTCTCTCCTCTTCTCCCAAGTCTAAAAGCATTTACTATTGTAAAACTGTCTTTTGCCAGTTCTGGGTCCCAAAAGTCCAAAAATTCCTGCGTGAGAAATTCAGCTAAATTGTCCTTTTCCACCTCTGGTACTGATCTGACCCGAAGATTCACTTGCTTCTCCTTCAAATCTATCATAGACAGAGTTAGTTTGTGGTCTTCCAATTGTTTATGCAGTGTTGGTAATTCCTCTTGAACCTCCTTAACATCCGTAGCAGAAGTTGTAGCAATTTCTTTAGCCTCTTCAGCAATCTGGCGAATTGAGGCCGATTCCTCTAATAATTTCTGAATAGTCTCTGTGTTAGTATTTACTTTTTGGCCCAAATTATTTATACTTGCTGTATTCTGGTTAATACTTGCTGTATTCTGATTGATACTTATTGTATTTTGGTCAATCTTATCAGAAGCCTCTGCTACTTGTTGACTTATTTTATTCAAAGATTCATTAACTTTGGCCAAAACTTGAGCAAAGGCTTCTTCACTTGTCGAACTTTTTACCTTTGATTGTGCCGATGAGGCTATTGTTGAGGTTCCAGAAGGGCCTGAGGCCGAGGCTCTCCTTTGTAATCCTTCTTCTGTGCGAATATTCCTCCCCGATCTTGTAGTCGAAGCATCCGCCTTCTCTTTGTCTGCCATTCCTTAGATAATTCTCAAGGTCAGACACGTAGTTAGAATTGAACAGTGGAAATTTCCTCCCAGGCAGTGTGAGAACTCCTCAAGCCTGCTACAGTTACAGTCATAACAAGTTGCAACAGTTCCAAGTTCCACTAGGGGGACACTGTAACAGTCATAAAAGTTCTTGGATACTTTAGTTTCCTTTTTAAGCCCCCCTAGTTTGTTCAGAAGGAAAACAGTCTACCACAATTTCCAACTTAGGACCAGGAGATATATATTCACAAAATCTGTCCAAACTTTTATTTCCAGTGCAGGACTAGCTGTCAAAATATATTACAAGACAGTACCTCTCTTACTTTCCTAGGATCTGGAAAATCCTTCCCCAGGAAATTGAGTGATGGTTTAGTCTCTTCTTTTCCACTCTTTATAAAGAAATCACCTCCAGAGTTCTCCCCCTTTTCCCCTCAACTTATAGAGGGAAAAGTCCAGGTTAGATGATTGGATTAAAGTCCGCTGAAACGTACTTTCCAAATGCTTCCGCTTTCAAGTTCAATGCTTTAAATTTATCTACAATAAAGGAGGCTGACTTCCTTTTTAAACCTCCTTCCGTTTTCAGCCTAATTTCAGTTTTCAATTTGTACAGTTCCAATTTGAGTATATCCTACTCACGGATCGTTGATTTCCAGGTCCGGATTTTAAGGAAGAAAGGCAGCGCTCTCCGGTCAACAGCTTGCGGCTTCACACCACGAACGAGCAGACAGCCCACAGCACAGCGCTCTCCCCCGCTCCGATTTCAAGCCCGTTTCTGGGCTTTTTGCCGGGTTGGGGGGGGCGCCAAATGTGCCCGCTGGGTCCCAGGTTCACAGGCTTCCCCCGCCTGTGATTTTTAGGGGTCCCCCGCTGCGCCGAAGCGGGATTTGACCCTTTTTTTCGTGGCGCTGATTCCCTCTAACCGAGGAAATCCGCCATCGACCTCTGGCGCCGCCTCCGGAAGTCTATTTTCGCTACAGTTTTTAGTCCATTATAAAGTCCTCCAGTAGTTTACTCTTCTAGTTTCTTCTAATTTCTAGTTTCAGTTCGTTTATTTTTACTCAGTCTGGTGTATCTAGGCACGCTTTTCTTAAAACACCTTGTGCAATTATTAACAGAGGGTTTTCACGTGAGGAGTACGGCCCCTTCTCTGTTGTCTGTTCAGTTCTGTAGTTCCTTTCACAAACTGTTTCTTCCTGCCTCCCCCTCCCTCCACTGAACAGGCAGAGGTTTTTCAATTGTTTTCTTTCAATTTTATTTTACGGGGAGGCATTTGCTTTTAACAGTCTCCTTTTTATAGGAGAGTTCAGCGCTGCTGTGCCGGGGAATTGGGGCGTTTGTACCAGAGAGTGGTTTTGCCTCTTTGCGCAAAGGTCTTCCCCACGTTTTTCTATATCAATTTTCGTTGTTCTATAATATTGGGAAAACTCTTCTTTTGAGCTGCCTTAGGCTTCTGCCCTCATGTTCCCCCCCCCCCCACCGAGGTCGAGGTGACTTGCGCCTAGTCCCTCGTTTCTCTCTCTCTGGCACCAGGTCCGCCTTGAGATTGCAGGAGCGCTGATCTCCACCCGTCTCTCTGGCGTGCTGCTCTGGAGGTCCTCCAGAAAGTTCTTCCTATAGTTTAGTTTCAGCTTTTGTGAGATTTTGGGTGTGTTTTTTCACCTTTACTGATGCAGTACTTGGGTTTTTCTGAGTGTTTTAGAAGTTGAATTAAAACACAGTGATGAAAGACAGGGGGGGACGTGCAGCATGGCACCCTACCCAGTCATAAGCTGTTGCTTCCTTCTCAGTGCCCTCCAGTTGGAGGACAGTTAGGAAGGATGCAACAGTTGTGCGCCCTGGCCCCTGCAAGCCCAGCACTGCTTTTGTGAGCGTGCTGTGAACTGTTGAATCCTTCTCACAATGCCCTCCAACTGGGGGAGTGGCTGAGAAGGATGCAACAGACATGTGCCCTGACCCCTGCGAGCAGTGCCATAGCATGCCTGTTGCATCCTTGTCAGCTGTAGGAATGTCACAGCAACTCACAGCGCCCTCACAGCCAGCACCACTTGCAAACGCAGTGCTGGGCTTGCAGGAGCCAGGGCACACACCTGCTTGCGGTGCCCCGCGAGCCCAGCCTCGTTTATATGAGTCTTGCAAAGTGTTGCTGCGCTTGCAGGGTGCCATGCGTGTTCCCCACTTTGCAGCAGTGGGCAGGGGTTGCTCCGGTGGTGAGCCCAACCCATGGCCTTGCCCCCACGGTGTGCCCTGCACACATATGCCTCAGACGCAGGTGGGGAACGGTCCACCGCTGACTGAGAGTAGAGGAAATCTAATAAATGGGTATCAAGTGGCTCCCCAAACCCCCCTCCCAATTCTTTCATCATAACACTAGACAGGCCTCTGTGTGGAGGGAATTCCCCAATTACTAATAACATATATAAATGAATGCTTGAGAGCTGCAGATTTTCCCTCAAACACAGAGTGAATTGAACATTGTTCTCTTCTCACTGTTATCTTTTTACCATGTGAACCTGAACAGTAAGGATGTCTGTACTGGATGCTCCAAGCTTAGACTGTGGCTTCAGCAAGCCATTTTTGTGTTTCTATACAAATAATTTAGAAACTTTTTGAAACTAAGTTGTACTGTCTGTCTTTTCTTGCTGCTGTGTTTAAAAGCACATGAATCTGACCTTTGAGGAGAGTATAAGTAAACTATTTTCAAATTACCAAACGTGGGGCCTCTTTCTAGCCTAAGGGAAGTGGGTAGCTTAGGAACTGACTTAGAAGGAGATATTTTAACAGTATAACAGCCTTTATTTCAACGTGATTTTAAATCTCTGCAGGGGCTCTCTCACCAATGAGTACTTGCCCCAAACCTGGATCTAGACATCCAGGAATTCTTTTATTTTACCTTGTTCTATTTTCCCCTTTAACCAAAATGCCAAAAACCAACAGCAGAGCCTCAAGCTTAATCTTTGAAAGCATCTCCAGGGAGGACAGGTGATGTCTCTTGGCCTCAAACCTGCAAAAGCTGCTGCCAGTTACAGAAGGCAATACTGAGCTAGATAGACTAAGCTGTCATTAATTTGCACATTCAGCAACAGTTAATTGGAGTATTTGCTTCAGGGCCAATGCACCTGTTCTTATGTCTAGGACATTGGAGGTGAGTTACTATAAAAGAAATTTGCACTCAGATTTTGTGTGGTTTTCAGGCATTTGGGATTCAGGCGTTTTGCAAGGAGGTGATTGCAGGAGCTTGCAATCAGCAGTGAGAGAACAGCAAGGTGGTGGGAAGAACAAAGCTAAAGGATTCTGTATTTGTACATAGTCTGTCTATTTTTCAATAAACACTATCAAGTATTCAGACGCTTCTGTTACTGTGCTCAGCTGGCACAAGGATTTTGTCATTCCAAGTTTTTCGTGGGAGTTTCCCAAATTCCATTTGGCTACCCTAAGCAGCTCTGTGGATCTTAGCTCAAGACACAATGTTTAATTAAATGCAGACCTTCCTTTATGTGCTACCCATGCCATACATGCCCCTCATTCCTTTCCCAAGACATGCAATATCTAGAAATGCAAGCAAATAAGTTCAGCATGGAAGGGGTTTGCGGGGTGCACATGTGGGAAGATGAGAAATTGAGTCTATGCAGTTCTGCCACATTCTCAACCTCTGACTCTGTCAGTATAGATGGCAGATGAATAAATGATTAGAAGTGATCAATAAAAGATAAAACATAGCCCACTGCTTACCTTTGATGTTCCAGGGCCCCTAACTGGTTACCTACTGTGTCAGAGAAGAGAGAGAGAGAGAAAAAAAATCAAAGCATCAGCACAGATAAAATAACTTCATCTTTATAGCAGGAAAAGAAATACGTTCTTACCATTTTCATCGGGAGGGAGGGGGAATAAAGGAGAAACAGCACTAAAGAACAGCAGCTTGGGTTCAATAGCTGAAATGAATGGGTTACATGGGAGGAAAAGCAGGTGATTTATTGATCAACAGAAGCTGAGAAGTGAAGTGTCTAGCTGAATGCAGGATAGGAAAATGATCTGTTTTGCCATCATGCTGTGAACGGCAAGGCGGGGGGGGGGGGGGGTTCTGTCTCGGGATCCCAAAATCCTTAGTAAAGTACAGCCTGTCCCACTGCCAACCTCCCCAAATTAAACCTGATGTAAAATAAAGGAGATGAAGCAGACTGGTACAACATTTAAAAGGGGGGAGGAAAGAAGTCACAATACACAAAATATCTGGAGGGGATATTTAGTCTAATCAAAAGCACTAAGAGAGGAGAGAGAAATTGAAGAGGGGGGCAGGAGGTTTGCAACATAGTTCCCTGAGTCTGTCTTAACTGTGCTCCATGGAGCCAATTTCCCCAAAGACCTGTTAAAGGAATAGGGCTGTTAAAGAACCTTGCACCCTCATCAAGTTTTATGGCCTCTTACATTTCTACTCAGTATGACCAGGGGATGAGCTATTTACAACGTTGTCAAGGGGGGGCATCTTCTACACAGACCAGTCAGAAAGCTTATGTTAGTTATCATCAGCGTTAGAAATTCCCCAGGCACAGTTCCAAAAAGAAAGCCAAATCTCTTTTAGAAGGAGATTAAATGATGATTTATTAGATGATCAAAAATTTGTTGAAAAAGCATAAAAGACCCTGACGGATTATTTTGAAATAAACAGTCAAGGGCAAACAAAATTACAGATGGTCTGGGACACAAGCAAGGCTGTAATGAGAGGACTCTTTATACAACAAAACTCGTTTAAAAGGAAATTGAGAGAGAAAAAGAAAAAAGAAATATTAGAGGAAATTATGAAAAAGAAACAGCTGCCAAACAAGGCAAATAAAGAGGCAGTAAAACAGGCAATTAAAACATTACAAACCCAATAGCCTGAGCTTCCTCCGACCCCAGCCCCCAGAACGGGTCCGGGAGCGATGGCGAGGTTGCGCTCAACCTCGCCATCGCTCCCGGAGCTTGCTGCTATCCGAAGCCCGGGGAGCGTGGTGCTGTAGCCCGCTGCGCACCCCGGGCTTAGGGCAGCTATCCGCAAGCCTGCGGGCGCCCGAAGGTGCTACGCTCCCCGGACTTCGGGCTGCAAGCACCTATCTGCAAGCCTGCGGAGCCCGGCGGGAACTCCCACCGGGCGCCGCAGGCTTGCGGATAGCTACCCTTAGCCCGGGGTGCACAGTGCCGCGCTCCCCGGGCTTCGGGCTGCAGGCAGCTATCAGCAAGCCTTCGGAGCCCGCGGGAGTTCCCGCTGGGCTCCGCAGGCTTGCGGATAGCTTCCTGAAGCCTGGAGAGCGAGAGGGGTCGGTGTGCACCGACCCCTCTCGCTCTCCAGGCTTCAGCGAAAGCCTGCATTCGCCCCATAGGACGCACACACATTTCCCCTTCAGTTTTGGAGTGGAAAAAGTGCGTCCTATAGGGCGAAAAATACGGTAGCTTATAAATTGAGATTCTAACACTGAGTACAATTTATTACCTGCTCTTCACCCTAAGGTCCCAGGGCAGCTGACAACACTTATAATACACATTAACGTTAAAACACAATATTGGTCTGCGAGCGGATAATGGAGGACGACAGAGACTGCTCGCTCTGCGCAGCCTGATTGCTGTGAGGGTCTGGGAAGTGTGCTCAGGCAAATCAGCTTCTCAAAAAAGCCTGAAGGAAAAGTTCAGGTCCCAAAGGGTCCGGCGGTGTCAAAGGACACTCTCTAGGATCTCCCAAAGCTCCAGAGGGAGCTGAGAGAGATCTGAGATTGAGCTCAGACACAAGGTGCAATCGAGACTCACAGCAAACTGCCTCTAGTGCCTCCATTGAAGCAAAGGAATTCGGACCAATTTGACAACGTAATAAAAAAAACCTAAATTAGCAGCAATAAAACAATTAGATCCACACCAGGGTGTCAGGGAATTGGAGGCTGAGAAGGAGATGAGGGGGGAGAAGAGAGGCACTTACAGAGAGCCTAAGTCTTTAATCAGCAGCTAGTCTTCCTCGTCAGAGGAGGAAGAGAAATAAACGTTCGGAGACAGTGAAACGGAGAGGGGTGACCCAGTTCTGGGTATCAGCCACTCACGGAGCAGAGGAAAGAGGAGGGCTGATCTGCGGAAATGGGTCTGCTGGGCGCGGCGAAAGAAAACGTCAGACGATCCAACTGACTCATTGTGATGGAGTGTGCTTTTTGAACTCTTGTAAGGACTTTGAAGCTAAGCAATAAATCTTTGTACAGATATGGCTGGCTGCCCGGAGTTTTATCTCTGCTAGCTTGTCAGCAATTCCCTAACACAGGGTGTTAAAGAGGAGCCTGCCCCCCTCCGGTGCAGGAATTGATCTGGCTGGAAAAACTCTGCAAGGACTAAAGGGAAGTTCTCTTTCTGCAGTTCTCTTTCTGCACATAACTGTGGCATTAAGTCTTGCTATGAGAACTATTGCTTCTTTTCTCTTGCATTCTGGGAAGTTTTTGCCTCTGCACATGAGTCTGAGAATGTTCTGAACAGTTCCCATTGAGTTCATGAAACAGTGTATCCTGACCTGTTCCTAATGCATTGCTGACCACATCTACGGAACGTGATTGTTGTATTCTTTCATGTTATGTTCTTTCAATATCAATCTTTAGTTATAATTTAATTAGGAGGTTTCATGCCTGTCTAGTTCCAGCTCCGTTTCTCAGCCTTTGATCTATCAGTGATAGATAGTTATATGTAATTCCCGCCTTGTACCTATATTAACCAATCAGCAACAAGATGCTTTGTGTTTGTATCAACCAATCAGCCACAAGCACACCTGTGGCAATGTTTGTAATATTCAATAAAAGAGAGTTCCTGGGGCTTGCCCCGGCAGACGCCTCTCATATGACACCTACCACTCGTCTGTCGTGAATTCAACCCAACATCTGGTGACCCCCGACGTGCCAGATCCCTTACGCAGCCAGCCCTCATACTTCACTCGACTGGAAAAGTCTCAGCGCGCTACTTCGTGAGTATGGGAGGGGAATTGACTAAATTCCAAAAGGAGCATGCTAAAGAATTGCTTTATTTAGTTAGACAGCGAGCGGTGGGTGTTAATGTTTCCTTAAAAGAAATTGAACAATTGCTATGTGAGATTTCTTGCCAATATCCCTCCTATCCAGAGAAAGGCTCTTTGGAAGTAGAGACTTGGCAAAAGATCGGAAAGACCCTTTTTACAGAACCAAGGGCTCCGATTCATTGTCTGCTCACTTGGCAGAAATGTGCAGACGCCGTTGCTAAATTAGGGGTGTCTCCCTCGGCCCCTGCACTTCTAGCCATCGCAGACAATCCCCCACCTTACCCAAAGCTTTTGCCTCCTTCTCCTTTGCAGCCCAGCCAATCCCTCCCTGCGTCTCAACCTCCTCAGCCTGCATCCTCCCCGCCATCCCTCCGCCTCAGCCTGCTTCCTCCGCCCCCATCCCTCCACCTCAGCCTGCATCCTCCCCCCCATCCCTCCTCCGCCTGCCACAGCCCCTGTTTGCTCTATAGGAGCTGTGCGCGCTGCGCTTTCTTTGGCCAGGCAGAAAGGGCTCCTGTCCTTAGAGGAGGAGTCTGAGTGGCCAGGTGAAATGCCGTCTGCTTTCCCTATCACCTATACAAACCCTGGAACTGCTCAACAGCAGGTTTTTTATGAGGCACTTCCTTATTCTGTAATGAGAGAATTAAGGAAAGCCATTGCTGACTCTGGTCTAAAATCCTCTTATGTAACAGGTATGCTAGAAGGAATAGCAACTGGTTACACAATGCTACCTCAAGACTGGAAAGACCTGATGCGCATGCTTTTATCCCCAGCTCAGTATGTGGTGTTTGAGAGTGAATTTAAACATAGCGCATCAGCCCTGTTTGATCCACAGCATACTGCCAATCAACTTTATGGCGCTGGTCAGTATGCTGATATAACAGCCCAGGCGACGCTGACACCTGTACATTTTAGTCGCACCGCGACCTGTGTACAACGCGCCTTTCGGAAAGTCCCTGTCTCAGGGCAACCGCTGAGCTCCTTTGTTAATATTAAGCAACAGCATTCGGAGCCATACCATCAGTTTATAGATAGATTGAAAGAATCAGTCACTAGGCAGATTGATAACACTACAGCTCAAAATGAATTGATGAAAAAATTGGCCTTTGAAAACGCAAACACCGATTGCAAGAAAGCTTTGCAGTCAATCATACATCGCCCTAAATATGACCTGGCCGATATGATTCAAGCTTGTGCGGATGTCGGTAGCCAGAGCCATGCGATGTCTTTGCTTGCCGGCGCAATCCAAGCTACTAATAGACCTACAGGTAATTGCTTTAATTGTAAGCGCCCAGGCCATTTTGCCAAGCAATGCAGAGCCCCTGGCGGGGGGGCCAACAAGGATGGTGCTGCCAACAAGACTAAACCTTCTAAAAAATGCCCGAAATGTGGAAAAGGTTATCATTGGGCTAATCAATGCAGGAGTCCGGGAAACTCCATTGCGGCCCCATTCTCGGGCCAGGGCAATTAGAGAGTTTTCCACCTTTAGTTTCCACTGCTGCAAACTTCTCTAAAAAAACACCCTCTGAATTTGCCATTGATTTGATCAATCAAGAGACCAAAGACTCTGTTTTACCTGGTGAAATTGTGCTTATGCCCACTCAATTGGCAGGCCCACTGCCTCCTAAAGTCGCAGGTTTAATTTTACCCAAATTTTCTGCGGCAAAAGAAGGAATCCAGGTTATTCCAGGAGTTCTGGATCCTGACTATGTAGGCACAATAATGGTTCAACTCTGGAGCCATATGCCCATGCAATTAAAAAAGGGTGAGTCTTGGGCGCATTTGGTGGTGCTCCCTTCTCATCCTACTGCTTCTATTATGGATACTAATTTGCACGAGCTCTCTTCTTTCCCTCCACAGCTGTTAGCTGTAGTCCAGAGGATTGGTGAAAAGAAACTTCTTCGTAAGTATAAAATCAATGGTATTGTGCTGGAAGGCTTGATTGACACAGGCGCAGACGTTTCTGTAATTTCCAGTAGTTGCTGGGACCCCACGTGGCCCCTTGAGTCTGCCTCTGCAGTCTGGGGTGTGGGTGGCCCCCAAACCTCTTCCAAAAGCGTACAGTGGCTGCCTGTTTCTCTGCCTGATAGCTCTGAAACCATTGCATACATCCAGCCCTGTGTGCTGAAAATCCACCTCAATCTGTGGGGAAGAGATTTACTACAACAATTACAAGCTACCATTCAATTTAATGAGTAAGCTTGCACTTCCCCTCAGCTGGAAATCTACCAGTCCTGTATGGGTGGAACAATGGCCCATAACAGGAGAAAAGCTACTTGCTTTAAAACAATTAGTGAATGAACAATTATCAGCAGACCATATAGAGCCTTCAGTTAGCCCCTATAATACACCTATCTTCGTCATAAAAAAGAAGAGTGGCAAATGGAGATTTCGCCAGGATTTAAGGAAAATAAACCAAATCCTTGAACCCATGGGGCCTTTGCAGCGTGGTCTGCCTAATCCAAATATGATTCCACATCCTTATCAATTGGCTATAATAGATTTGCAAGATTGTTTCTTCTCCATTCCCCTACAGGAGAAAGATCGTAAATTCTTTGCTTTTACCGTTCCTGTGTTAAACAACAGTCAGCCCACGGAACGGTACCAATGGAAAGTCCTACCACAAGGAATGTTGAATTCCCCTACCATGTGCCAACAATACATCAGCCATGGCACACCTTGCTGCTTAAGCCATTTGTCCATCGTATTACCCAAAAAGCATCATTTCACCCGCTCTCGATATCGCCGCTCTATTGAATTGACTAATGATTGTGATGCTTTTGTCTCTCTTCTCAGTAGGTCTGAATATATCTCTTTAGCTGTTTCTCTCTTAGGAGTCCCTGGATTGGCTGTATGGAATCGTATGAACATTACTTCTTTAGCTTATTCTGCAGCAAAAACTCTGAATTTTACTTCACAAGCTCTTCACCTTTTGAATAAAGAACAGAGTGAACTACAAAATGGACTTTTACAAAATCGTGCTATCGATTATTTGTTGATGCTTCATCATTATGGCTGTGAACAAGTGAATGACATGTGTTGCTTCAATATTACTGACAATTCTAGAGCCATTCAAAGCCAAATCTCTCATTTGCAAAATCTTACACATCACATTAAACAGGACGTTGGATTTTCTGGCCTCTGGGATTCTTTCACCCAGTGGCTTACCGCTTGGTTGCCAAACCTTACTTGGCTTCATAGTCTTTTTCAATATGCTATTGTCATAATTTGTATACTTATTTTGCTATGCTGCTTCCTTCAATGCGTTCCTAGCCCCATAAGTCTTTTCTCTCGGCTTCTCTCTCCCCCTCAACCACCCAGTAAACTCCTTGCTGCTTACTTTGCGAAATGGCAACACCAACAGTAAACTTTAGGGGAGATGTGGGCGGACTTATTTTGGGCATGCGCTGGCAAACCACGTATCCCGAAGTATTTTTGTCCCATCGACCCTGGCGAACTTATTTTGGGCATTCGCTGGCACACCACGTATCCCGAAGTATTTTTGCCTTATTTACCCAGAACGCCTCGCAAACAAGAAAAGAAAGGGGGAGATAAAGGGAAGTTCTCTTTCTGCAGTTCTCTTTCTGCACATAACTGTGGCATTAAGTCTTGCTATGAGAACTATTGCTTCTTTTCTCTTGCGTTCTGGGAAGTTTTTGCCTCTGCACATGAGTCTGAGAATGTTCTGAACAGTTCCCATTGAGTTCATGAAACAGTGTATCCTGACCTGTTCCTAATGCATTGCTGACCACATCTACGGAACGTGATTGTTGTATTCTTTCATGTTATGTTCTTTCAATATCAATCTTTAGTTATAATTTAATTAGGAGGTTTCATGCCTGTCTAGTTCCAGCTCCGTTTCTCAGCCTTTGATCTATCAGTGATAGATAGTTATATGTAATTCCCGCCTTGTACCTATGTTAACCAATCAGCAACAAGATGCTTTGTGTTTGTATCAACCAATCAGCCACAAGCACACCTGTGGCAATGTTTGTAATATTCAATAAAAGAGAGTTCCTGGGGCTTGCCCCGGCAGACGCCTCTCATATGACACCTACCACTCGTCTGTCGTGAATTCAACCCAACAAAGGACTGAATTAAGAATGAGAATAATAGCGGCTAATTTTTACAAGCATTCCAGGCGATGAACTGTGTTTAACCTGTGCTTTGCCTAAAGCTCTGGATGCAGAATCTTTTAGACATTATAAATATTTTCAAACTGCAAAGAACCCTAACAATTGTGGAGGGAAAGAGATGAAAGCGGGACATTGACTTTGTATGTGTGTGTGTTTAATATATACTCTAAGGACTATTTTTCCTTTTTATGATTCAAAAGAGACTGACACCGTGGGGCTGAATTTATTTTGAATTGTCTTGTGGATTGCTGATTTTTGTTTCTTTTTAAAAAATCTAACCTAAGGACTATTTTTTTATTTCCTTTGCTCCTTTTTATGATTTAAAAGAGACTAACATAGTGGGATTGAATCTAACTTGGTCTATTTTCTGCTTCTTGTTTTTTTCTTTTTTTGGTCATTAAAATGGATTTTCTCTTTATTTTTTATTTGGAACTGACAGGGGCTAGATACAAACTGGAGTTGGTGTAATTTACTTTACTTTCATTTATACATGGATTAAGAGGTGGGCTTTTTGGAAGAAAGCTGAAGAAAGGGGAAGGGAGATTTGGTTTTAAAAACACCAGAATTAACATAAATAAATGGATAATTGCAGGGCCCTTTGAAGTGGCTGAAGGAAGAATCACACTGCTGAGAGACATGGTTTTTGTGAATGAAAAAGGAGACTTGCAAAACCTCTGTTTGAGTTAAAAAAGGGGGACAAGTTGGGTTTAAAGGCTTTCTTATTTTATTTTTCTACTCTTTTCCTACTCTTTCCTTTTGTAGCCTGACAAGCTTTGCAAGTAAGTTGTAGTGAAAGAGGGAAAACAGGAAATCAAATATCAAAATTAGATTTAAAGGGAAAGTACAGCGTGAGGAAGTAGAGTGAGAGATTAAGGACGGAATTACAGTGATATAGTGACACAGTGTGGCTGAAAAAAATAATTGCCATTTTTCTATTTATCTTTTAAGTATTTCCCTATAATAAAGGAGAGAGTCCCATCCAGTGACATTTGTATATAATTACAAACATTGAATATATATATATATATATAATACACACATTTTATTTCTTTTCTCACCTTCCTCCCTTTTGCTTTAATTTTTTATTTCTTCTCTATACAGAAATTGAAAATTGAAACTTAATTGTTGAAAATTGTTTAGTTATTCTGAGTTAATATTTTAAAGAATAAAAAATAAAATAAAATAATGTTCCAGTTATTTGTTCCTTTGTATTCTGAATATTTGAAAGGAAGTAGGCAAGGGAAGGGAGAGAAGGGCGGGGGAGGGGAGGGGAGGGGAGGAAGGAAGAGGGTTTCCATATACATAGATATAGATATATATGTGTGTGCTTTTTTTGCTTTTTTGTGTCCGTTTCCATTGTTGTGGACAAAACTATGGCTAATACAGGCAAAAAACACCTCCAGGCCCAACTACAACACCAAGTCAGAGAAAAGAATCAATTGCAGAAGGAGACACAAAGTCTGATTTAACAACAATTTTATTAGAAATGAAGAACGAGATGAAGAAAGGAATACAGAGACTGGAACAAAAAGTGGATTTCAATACCGTGGCAGTCACAAACTTAACAACAGAAATTAAAGAATTGTCACATAAAACTTCAGAATTGGAGAAAACAGTACAGGACTTAAAGCTTAAAACCTCCAGCTTGGAGGAAACTTCTAAGAAAAAGCAAGTGGAGGTAAGAG